>NC_142070.1:45616666-45767500 GCF_059756535.1 Pantherophis guttatus | reverse complement strand
TACATAATCATACTTTGACCAGATATCAAAATACTAGCTTGGCTCATATATCGTGACAAGCCAAAATATACTTGGCTATATTACAGTTTATATTATATAATATTTTTTCACCCAAAAGAACATATTATCTCTGAATAGCTCTAAAGAGACTGCATGTGGTTTGTCTTGATTATACCACTTATCACCTTAATAATCACCACAATTATTTTATTATTTTATTTGTCAATCTCAAATAAAATTATTCTAGAAAACTATCTATAAAAACAAAAAAACAACAACCCCAAATGTTATAAAAATATAACTCTGGTTTACTGAAGCACATTTGAATAGTACTAATTTGAAATTTGACAGCTGTATTGCTTGTATAATTAGCTTTGATGTTTCAGTAGGGGGACAGAGGAACAAAATAAACTGGAGTAAATGAAATATTCCTTTAATGTTTGTGTTTACAATCATTTTTGAAATAGGAGTATTTCAGAGGAAAAAGGAAGTAACATTTAATTTTTTACAAGGTCTAAAACTGCTTAGTATTTTAAAGATTTTCCAGGATCTAGTGGAATAATCCCATTTCATCAGACAATGAATTAGAAGCCCTCTAACAGCAGTCAAGATGGAAATACCACTGGAAAGAGCAACCTGATCATGAATAAGGATGCAAATGAGCATGCAGGAACAATATGAATTTCCTTAGTCATAATTTTAGCATAATAGTTTGTAAACATTGGTTTATGGCATAGTATTTGCAAACTATCTGCAGCAAATTATGTCCCTAAGTATTGAGAAGTAGGTCGTAGATTTTCTTTCAAAATTACATTTCTCAGTGACTCTTAAGATTTTTTTTTTTTTTGCTTTAATTTATATGCCGCCCTTCTCCGGAGACTCAGGGCGGCTTACAATGCGTTAAGCAATAGCCTTCATACTTTTGTAAATACCTGCTTAGTAGGGCTTTCGGGGGCCCCAAGCGGTGTTCTTTTTTATACAAAGTCAGCTTATTGCCCCCAGAATCTGCGTCCTTCTGTGTAGTTGTGATATAGGAGAATTTATCTCCTTACCTAAGTATCGCAGTTGGGCCTAATTGGTATTTTCTTTCTCACTAACTTGAATTTCTTATAAATAAACTATGTTAAGTTGCTCATAATTTATTTTATAGTTCTTCTGATCCTTTTCATGGCTAAGGCCTAAGCTGTACAATATTCCTAGTTTCAGTTAGTTTCAGTTCATATCAGGCAAATAGAGGAATTGGAATTTAAAATCTTCCAGTTTGTTCTAGTACTAATTTCAGGATGACCCAACACATTGTTAGCTTTAGATACTTTTTCATAATGTAAGACCCTTTCAGTTGCTTCATGGAAAAATAGCTATGCATTTGTGAGGTGGGGTACAAAGGAAATAAAGACACTCTCACAAAGAAAGAATCTTCCAAATCCAGTCATTCACCATCCATTTCAAGACCAACTCTGTTTGTTCTGTCCCTATAATATGCCTGTCAAACTTGTATAGGCTGGAGTTAACGATGAAAGAAAGACTACTTCATGGAGGAACGCTGGACATTTTCTGAGAATATCAGCTTCACTTTGTGATGGATCTGGAATTATGTAAAACTGTGACATACAAAGCTGGTTAAATCTGTTTGTCATGTATATTGTTTGTGAAGTTTTTTTCATGGTAATTTATAATATATAAAATAAGTGCAAAGTTGCTACTGTATCCAATTGGAAAAATATATTAAAGTACTTATAAATTATATTACTTTCATTTATATATTGTATACACAAATTGTAACTGTGGTAAGAAAATACAATTAAATTCTAAAATAGTTAGGACTTCTCTAAGGACTGACCAGAAGATGTATAGAATTTGATACACAAGCCTTTTTAACTTTGTCTGAATCTTTTTGTTAGTGTTACATTATGCTATACTTAGCTATTTGCTTTCCATTCATATTTATTGGATCTAAATCTATCTGCTTTTGAATTTCTAATATAATGTAGCAGAGTATATCCTGTATTGAATCACAAGCATTATCTCTTTGTAAAGAAGTGTTCAGTAAGCACAAGCTCACCAAACCACAACAAAAATATAGTTTTTTAATCAAGTATGTTTCATAGTTGTTGCTACAGTAGTTGTCATATTAGTACACACCTATCTGAAGGATAACATTGCTGTACAGTTAGCAGTTCTTTTGAGTATTCTGTCCCAACTCCTTCAGTTAAAGACTTTGTAAAAAATCATATTCTGAAAAATGTTTCATTACCGGGTGTATACTGGCAATGTTTCAATAGTGCCAGTAGTCTAGTAAAAATATTTTAGGTGATGAAACAAGATTAAGCAAGTTCTTCTTAAAAAGACTGTACTGTATATGTGAACACATGTATGGTTTTTTTTCTCCTGCCCTGAGCCGTGCTCGAATGTTAGAGTAGCTATTATTTGACGGCTTTGTGCAATAAAGGAAACTATTATATTGAATTTATGGTTAATTCCTTAGAGGTTTTCAGAAACTTTATGTATTCCTAAAGATATTTTGATGCATATGGATATGTTCATTGCATGTGATAAAGAATACTGTCACACAATCGTTTCCAATAAATCCACAAATTCATTTTATTGCCACTTGGATGACCGAATGCAGGCTAGTCATCTTTGAAAGAATAAACTTCACTACATATTCATTTTTATCTTGATGGTAATGTCCTTCAATTGATAAAAATTGTATAAATAGATTTCAATCATGAACTTATCTTTAACAATAATTTTTAAAATCACAAAAGCAAAACTGGTGCCATTCCAAGTAAAATTTTGGTACTGAATTATTGATCTTATAAAATAAGGTAAATTAATTTTATTTCAATCTTTTTTTACATCTTCCCTTCTAATGGGGACTTACTTTTATATATTCATAGAATGTCTGTTTAAAATGGCAAGTGCTAACAGGCAATGTTAATTTATATAGTTTTCTTTATTATGTGTTCATATTGGTTGCTGTAATTTATTTATTATTCCCTAAACAGATGGGAGTTTAAGATTTTAACGGCTACAGCATATTGGAAAAAGGAGAATACATTGAATTCTTTGTCAAGAAGAAAAAGAGAGACATAAAATAGAAAATGTCATTCTAAATACGTGTAGGTGGGATGGAAAAGATGGATCATACATTGACCTGCCAAATGTGACAGCCATTCTATAATCTGTGTATGACAGATGAGTACATATAAAATCTGCTGCTTTTTTGTCACTCTCGATTTATTATAGACAGTTTTAACTATGCTGCAGGCTGCAGCAGCTGTTGGAACAAATATTAATGATGTGATAATGAGTTGCACAAAATTTAAGAGTACATTAAGATTATTTAGGCCTGAATCCCTCTTATTCTCTTTACCAGATAAACTTTTACAGTTGGAAATTCTTGGATCTACTGCTATAAGTGTATATACCTAATATTTAAAATGTATTATGTTAGATCCTATAGATTGTCTATTTTATCACATACAGATCATTAAATTAAATAAAAACTAGCTTCTATTCTTTTTTTAATATTTTTTAGAGATTTTTCCTGAATCTTATCAGACTTCACTTTAAGAATAGAACTGAAGAGATTTTAAAATCATCTATTGGTGTAGAGCAAGAAATTCTCTTTAAGGAACTCCTTATTAAGGTTGAATAACTGGATCAGTGAAACTACCAGATGAAGGCTCCTTAGAAGAAAATATCCTAGCTCTAACTTATAATTTTATGATTCTATGAAGTATTTAATAAATTTCTCCTGCATACACATACTTTCAATCATATACAAGAGATGTAGAAAAAGAATTTGTGGAATCAACATTTTCCATGAAAATGTTTCTACTTGAGCTAAGTTTAAAACTACTATTTTCACTTTTATTTCAAGAGCAACCAGATAAGTCCTAGTTACCGTATTTTTCAGACTATAAGACGCTCCGAAGTATAAGATGCACCTAGTTTTTTGGGGGGGAAACAAGGGAAAAAAATCTGCCTCTGCCTCCCAGCAATTTACCTCCTTACAACAAACAGCCTGGTCAGCTTCAGTACAGCCTGATTTAGCACAAGCAGCTGATTGGCAGTTGGATCAGCCTCCTGGAATACCGCCTAACAGCTGTTCCAGCCTGTGGGGATCGGCACTGCCCATCGCTGCCACCGCCTATCACCGCTTCTGCATGCCCCATTTTCAGCATCTGCATGTCCTGTTTTTGGTCCGTTCTAGGCAGCGGGGATCACTAAGTGAAACTGCAACTACTTTTACTTCAGCTTTCTTTTGCTTTACAGAAAGTGATAAATGCAAATATTAGTCATAAATTTACTTTTTCATCACTGTCATAACTGCAAATTAATGCATCAGCCCCTAAATGAGGACAATCTGTATAAAAATACCCCTTACATTTGATATTCTAGTTACGCTTTTTGATACTTATAGCAAAGTTTATTAAATCTTGGAGTTTTAGTTACATTTTAGACAATCATGCCCTAGTCACTTCACAATTGGCTTATTGTAATATATTATACATGATGCTTCACCTGAAGACAATCTGCAAATGAAAGCTCTTCCAGAATACAGTAGCATGGGCAGTGATGGGGCATCACATTGTGTCTTTGGGATCCTGTGCTTTGCAAGCTGCACCATTTAGTAGTTGGCTTCTAGGTGAAATTCAAGATGCTTTAAAGCCTTTATGCCATAGGATCAGACTATCTGATGGACTGCTTATATTCTGCATTCTCTGCCTATCAGGACAGTCCAACAGAGTGTGGTTGCAGTGTCATTTTTTAGGATCTAGGAAGTGCACTTATTCTGTTGATGTATTTGCTTTTTGGAATGATTCCCTACCACCACCACCACCAATTTGTGTGCTTCCCAGTCTTATGCCATTGCAGAAAATTATTGGAAGCTTGGCAACTGAGAATTGCAGAGCCCCATTTTGTTTAGATTTGTTTCTGTTTTATTTTGGTGTGTTTTGATATTTTGGTCTTCTGATCAGTTATATTTTTGTATTTTAGTTTCTAAATTATCAGGTCTCCAGAGTTGTTTAGCAGTTTTGCAGCTCATTAATTAATTAAATATGTAGCAAATTACTTGCACTATTAGAAATAAAGTGTCAATATATGAAAAAAAGTATAGAATATATTTTTTTTTAATTTGATTTATATGCCGCCCTTCTCCGAAGACTCAGGGCGGCTTACAATGTGCTCAGCAATAGCCTTCATCCTTTTGTATATTTATACAAAGTCAGCTTATTGCCCCCACAAACTGGGTCCTCATTTCACCTACCTTAGAAAGGATGGAAGGCTGAGTCAACCTTGAGCCTTGGCGAGATTCGAACCCTGCAGTAATTGCAGGCAGCTGGTCTTAATAACCAGCTTAATAACAGGGTGCCTTAAACCCCTGTACTACCAAGGCTCTTTACATTGACATGTCTTTTTTTAAAAAAAAAAAATCTACCAGGCAATTTTGAAGAAATTAGTTTAGTTAGAATTTGAATATTTGATAAAGGAGGGGTGTCAAATTCAAGGCACGCAGGGCAGATCCGACCCACAGGGTGCTTAGATCTGGCCTGCAGGGCTACCCTGGAAACAGCAAAGGACAGCCAGCCAGCAAAAATGGGGCCCGGGGTCAGGGGGCGCATGGCCACGATGGCCTCCTGCAGTCCTCTGCCAGCAAAAATGGGCCCCATTTTTGCTGTCGAGAGGGCTGCAGGAGGCCATCATGGCAGAAAAGGGGGCCCAGGGGGGTACAAGCGTCCCCCAGGCCCTGTTTTCACTGGCAGAGGGCTAGCAAAACAAACTAAAAACAAAATAACAAAAGGATAAATGTTTCCCCTTTTACATTTGAGCATGCAAGAAGGGACAGGAAAGCAGAAAGGGAAAGAGGAAAGAAAAAGAAAAAGAAGGAAAGGGGAATCCCAAAAGAGAATTCTAGGATTTACTCAGAACTATCTGTTAAAGCGGCAACCAAAGACTTTGAGAAAACTACCAGACCGGAATTAAAGGATTAAAGGGGGGGGGGAATTTCTTCAAAACATAGGAAATTGGACTCTCAAATTGGGAAGATGTGACATTGGGAAAGCAATTTAAAATGCTGGAATTACAGATTTAAAAAATTAACATTGCTACTATAATTGAATTACAATTTAAAATAATTAAAACCAGATTTTTAGTAATAATACTGAAAATTAACCTGAGAGTGCCACCTGCTGGTGAAAGGAAAATACACAAGCCTGGGAATGCCCATTTAAAGGATTGTGAAAATATTTACTGGACTATATATATCTACCCTATGATTTAAATGTGAGAACAAGGAAGACAAAGTGACCTCTGAACGTTAGATTATGTGACTGAATCTATAAAGGTGGCTTAAAGAGGCTTGGATAACTCCCTGGACTATGTAAATGGAACTGACTGACTACTTATGGAACATAAAAAACTGTGATTAACATATAATTTGAAGAGTAACCTCAGGTTTGAACAAATGGTTCTTGGGCTATTGGCCAAAAGTGGAATTTATTAAAACAAGATAAAATCCAACATAAGGAGGTAACAAGCGGAACTTAGAACGAGAATGAGATGGACTGGATGTTTCAAAGCATAAAGGATATGATACAGAAATAATTTAAGGCAATTACGGAATTAATGGATGGCATAGATCAAAAATTGGAAAATATACAAAAGACAATGAGTAATGACCAAGATACCCAGGAAAGGAAGGAGCTACCAGAAGGAACAGAGGGAAAAACAGAATTGAGGAATCAACGAAAAGAACATAACGAGGAGTCATTAATAAAATTAATAATGCTTGATAAATCAAACCAGGGGGGAAACATTCTAAGAGATCTAAAAAGAGAACGGGAGGAACAGGAAGATATTTGGGGAAGGGAGACAGGGGTCCGGGCTGATAATTTTAAAGCTAGACAGTGGAAGAGGGTAGGAATTGGAGAAACACTTAGATTGACTAGGCACAGTCAATGCCTAGATTGATGAGGCACAGTGATGTAGACACAGATACTGACAGATTAAGATTTAAGAGAAGAATATGGGAGGCAAGTCACAAAAAGAATTAAGAATTAAAGTACTGATGCAGGCAAGAGATGATGGATAGAAGGTAGATAGGGAAAAGAAGAAAATAAATTCTTTTTCTTTACATTTTTTTATAAAGGTGGCAGGAGGAGAAATTACAACAGAAATAGGAATGTGTTCAATAAGATTGAGGCATTACTTTATATACAGGTATATATATTTACATGATGTAACAAAAGTAATAATAAAATGGGAAAATTAGAGACTGAATGATGGTATTACTAAGTAAGCTTAATATGGTGATTGGTAAACGTTTATTTATTTATTTATTAGTCATATTTCTATGCCGCCCACTCTCCGAGGACTCTGGGCGGCTTACACCAAAGACAGTATACTAAATCGCATATTGCCCCCAACAATCTGGGTCCTCATTTTACCCACCTCGGAAGGATGGAAGGCTGAGTCAACCTTGAGCCGTTGAGATTTGATCCACTGATCTGCTGAACTAGCAGTCAGCTGAAGTAGCTGCAGTACTGCACTCTAACCACTGCGCCACCTTGGCTCTTACATTGAGCGATTAAATAATGAAAAGAACATATTTTAATATAACCGTGTATCAATACTAGAATTATATAGATTGGATGAAAGCAGAGAATATGACGAGTTATTTTGTATGTTTAAATAATATTGTGATTGGAATTAGAATAGTATATTGGAACATTGAATAATGAAACAATGAAGGATAGTATTTTAATATAAACAGATTCGAAGAGGGAAATATGAATAAGAACTAAGTATTAAAAATGGAAAAATTAGAGATTAAATAATGGTATTATTGAGTATATTTAAATAATATGATTTGCAGTGAATAATGAAGTGAAATAGTGAGTAATAAAATGATGAAAGAACATATTTTAATATAAACAGGTGTATTAATAGTGGAATTACATAGATTGGATGAATGTAAAGAATGTGAATTGAATTAATTTGCATGTTTAAATAACAATATGATTGGTATTAGAATTGTATATTTAAATATTGAACGATGAAATAATGAAGGATAGTTTTGCCATACAAAGGAAACGCCTTTTAATGTAATAGTGACATGAATAAAAGTTAGAATAAAGACAGAAATAAGAGAAAAGGGGAATATTAGTATACACATTATAACAATATGAAATAATAAGATAATTTTATACACATGTGTATTACTACTAGAAATATATAAGCCGGATGAATGTGATAACTATGATTAATAATATTATTTTATATGTACTGAAATATATGGCACCCGGGTGTTATACTGTTCACACATTGATATGTATATGTAATATAAAATAAAAAACTTGATAAAAAAATAGATTGTTGATTGTAGATTAAATGGACCTACAGTATGCAAAATCTGGCATTAAACTGTAGTATTAACAGGATGTTGCTTGTTTTCTATCCAGATCAGGCACTTATTTGAGGCCACATAATTGTAATCCAATCTAATCCAGTCCTCCTGCAGCACTCTGCTGGCTAAAAATGGGCTGCGCAGGACTTCCTGTGGCTCCGCGATCGCCGATGGACGCTCCTTTAGGAGCTCCAGCCCCGTGATTCCGTTTGCCGCTAGAACAGCAAAAATCAGCTGTCTAGCGGCTTGAAACTCTCCCCCAGGGAAAAAGGGGGAGAGAAGAGCAGAAGGGTCTGGGTAGAGCTCCCCTAGACCCCCAGGTTTTTCTTTTTAAGCCCGGGGTTTGCAGGGTGAGAGCTCCCTGAAAGCCCTTCAGTTGCTCCGGATCCGGGATGAGTCTGCTTTATGCAGACCGAGGCGTCGCGACCACACCAGCAACGCAATTTTAAGGATTATAAGAAATTTGGACTTTGGATGCTGGCAGAGCAAATCAGGAGAACAAAAACCGCAAGTACTGATCTTTAACTCCGTTTAAAAAGGAAAAAAATGGCGCCTGAGGGCGTGAAATCGAAACTTACTAGTGAAAATGATTGTTAACGCTTGTAACATTCTTAAAGCTACTGGATTACACATTAAAAAAAAGATTTAAAGTGGAAGCGGAATGGAAAAGACTATGTTATTGACTTCAACTAATTTACATTTCTAAATTGTGCAGAAAATAGCTGGACTTATTGACCTGATAGCTGAATAAATATAAAGTGAAGATTGAAATATGGCTGACATTAGGGCTGGAGGATTGTTGTCTGGTGAGTCAGCAAACTCACAAGTTGTGACTGCAAAGATTTTTCAAGAACTTTTAAACTCTTTTACTTTTGCTTTCTTGGAATCAGTTGATAGAATTTTTCAAAAACATAACTTGGAGAATAACAATGATTTGCTGGCTGGAAAAGATGATGAAACTAACCAGAATAATGTGACTTTGGAGGATAAAAAAGTGGCTGTCAGGATTGAGATGGAAGTTGGTACAGCGGAAACAGAGGTTTTGGCAGAGGCTTCCACGCAACTAATTGAAAAGCAACAAGTAGCCTCTTTACTGCAAACCGAAAAATTTTATTGTGACAATTCTTGGTCTTACAGGCAGAGGAATGAATTGATTGATTATATAAGCAGGAAGAATCGAAATGGGGGTTTCAAACCAGAGGAAATAATTCCAAGAAGAGAACGAGTTTTCAAGATACATCAACCTCAAATCAAAATTCAAAAATTTTCAAAAATAAAAGCAGGGGGAGGAGCAATACTGAAGAAGAAAGTATTACTGAAGAAGAAGGACTGGAAAAAATATAGAAAGAAAGGAAGAATGGAAGATTAATTTCTTTTGAGGAGGATTTTAGTAATAATTATTGTTTTATTGAAGTAAAAAGGCTTAATTAGAATTGGATAGCTTTTTGAAACTTATTGAAGTATTAAAATGGTTAACTTAAAAGTTAATGGATAGTTTTTTTAAAAAAAAAGTTTTGAAACTTATATTTTGAAGAATGTCTTATTGATAAGAAGGTAGGGAAAGGATCCTAGCAATAATTGTGAAATGTGATAAGAAAAGATTAATTTCTTTTGAGGAGGATTTTAGTAATAAATCTGAAAAGTTTATTGTTTCATTGAAGTAAAAAGGCTTAATTAAAATTGGATAGTTTTCTAAAACTTATTGAAGTATTAAAATGGTTAACTTAAAACTTAATGGATAGTTTTTTTTTTAAAAAAGTGTTGAAACTTGTATTTTGTAGAATGTCTTATTGATAAGAAGGTATGGAAAGGATCTTAATAACAAATGTGAAATGTGATAAGAGAATTTATAAAAGGAAGGTTAATGAATAATCTTTAAAAGGGGAGTTAAAGAGTGTGAGGGAGTTTTGAATCTTGTAGTAAGTTAGTTTATTTTAGCTTATGTTTGTTAAATGTTATACCCTGTTTTTGCTCTGGGAAGTCGGTGTGTGTGTGGGGAGGGGGGTTGAAGGATGGTTGAGGATAAAATTGTTGTTGAAATTTTTTTTTTACTAAAATAAAAAGATAGATAAATATTAATAGAAAAGTAAGAGATTTGGGGGGAATGTCACAATAAATGAAATGATAAAATTAAGATATGATAAATACTGGCAGAATAACAAGAAGATACAAAAGATGCACTCAGATGATACACTGTATGATTGATTAAGAATTGTATGTTTGTTTGTTTATAAAATAAAAACTTTTTTTAATAAAAATGGGCTGCGCGGAGGCCCTGCATGGCCCATTTTTGGCCGGCAGAGTGCTGCTGGAGGCCAAAAATAGGGCCATGTGGGGGCCGCCTGCGGCCCCCCCACCATTCATTTTGCCAGCAGAGGCACCACAGGCCGGTCCTTTGATATTTCCAGGCTGGAACTGTGGGCCAGATTTAAGCAGACCGTGAGTTTGACTCCCCCACTCTAGGAGTTCTTGTTCTTCAATTGAGTTATTTGGCCATATGGAAATAAAATCCATTCTGAACTCTAAGCAGGTAACTTGATAATAGTCTATACTTTTAGACCACTAGGCCACATTATTCTCTTATATACTTCAGATTCTTGTCTTACAATTGGATGGCATGGGGGGGGGAGTACCAAGGTGAGCCAGAAAGAGAAAGGCCTGTTTCAAACCAAGAGCTTTTGTTGGAAGCTCCTAGTATGTTACCAGCTTGGATAAGGCCACCTGTTTACCTTATCAATAAAATTCAAAATATGTATAATATCATTTCTCTATAGTGGTGGAGACAGCCTGCAGGAATGGATTGTACTCATCTGTTCAGTTGAACAACTGAGAGTGTCAAAGTTGCAAGTCCCACCCTTGTTGCTAGGGCTTCCCAGCTTTTGACTCAGTCCTTCAGATTGGACGGACATGTCAAGTGCTTGTTCCAGCCTTTATTTCCTGGAAGCTTTCTTCTGACTGGAAATTAGTTCCTGTCTGTTTCTTCTGAGATTCTCCAACTGTGAGTTGCCAGCTGTCTCTCACGTGTGGTTAAGTCGCTGGGTTTTTCTTTACCAGCGGGAGCCTCAGCTCTGACTGTTGCCGGCTTTGCAACTCTCTCTCGGATGGATTACCTTCTGAACATGGTGGCTTTCGTTGATCGATCACCATCCGGAGCCCCTGTGGAGTCTAGCGCTCCCTAGACAGCTATGGGACTGCCTGTGGAGCTTCGCGCTGCCCCCATATTTGGAGGTGATTTGGAGGAACTTTGCACTCTGGTGGTCGGGTGGCCATTTTACCATCACGGTCTGCACGTCCCCGACGTTTAGACTGGTTAGTGGAGCTTCATGTTCCCGTTTTGGACTGAATTCAGTGCTAAACCAGTTTCTGGAGTTCCATGCTCCCTTAACAGCTACAGCAGCGGTGCATCTTCGGGTGAATAACATGCCACGGTAGCAGCCTCCCTTTTTACAGCTTTTTAGGAGTTTCGCACTCCCTGGGCAGTGGCCAGCGGTAAAGCGCCTTCAATTGGCATGCCACAGTTTCAGGATCCCCCATTTTGGAGCTTCGCGTTCTTTATTTGATTGTCATCTACACGTGGCAGAGCGCGGTTACCGCTTCTTTGTGCCTGCTTCAGCCTCTTTTTTTCCCCTGCTCAGAAAGTGCGGCGGACCTTATTAAGACCTGACCATCATTATTCTGGTTTCGTTGTTCCCTGTTACTCGTGCTGCTGGCTACACTCTGGTGTTACGTTTGGGAGCTTCGGCTCCATTGACTTTCTGTCTGCCTGCAATTGGGAGCTTTGCACTCCATTGAGGACTGCCCACCTGACTTAATACCCGGTGTTGGTGTCACATCCTTGTGGAAGCCGGACCAGCTGCCTGCCACAACACAACTTTTTTGGGGACATCAACAGTTGAGCGAACAGAGCTATTGGCATACAATGCCTAAAGCCTTATTCAAATCCTGGAGAGGCGGGAAATCAGACATAACCAAGATGGCTGACTTGGATGTTGATACATGTGGGCCAGTTGTTTCCATAACAGTTGCCAAGGAAAGCATGAGCAGAGGCAGGCATGGGCCTAAAGGTCATTCTAAACCAGGCCACCATTTCAGTGCCTCCAAAGCACAGGATGAAAGGCGCAGGGATCAGGCACTACAAAAAATTTGTGCTACAGCAAGCAAATCCAAGCCCTCTACTCGGGTCTCCCAGGCTGAGCCTAGTACATAGGATGCTTCGCAGATATGCGATCAGCCTCCGGCTGGCACCCCGGATCAAATTTCCTTGCAGGATTTTTCCTTTCTCATTGCCAGAGCTAGCCTATGGGGGCCAATTGATGAACCTCCTGTTTCCCCCAGGGGTAGTGGGACAACAGGACTAGTTCCCAGGGAGAGTCCTACCGATACTCTTGCCCCTACGGCCAATGGGTTACTACCAATTTCGGACCCGTCAATGACACTACCTGTGAATGTTCAGGACTTTATCACTAAGGCGATTTGGCAGACTATGGCTGCTGAATTTTGGCAGTGCATACAGGTGGGCTCTAGAATGTCCATCCTGTCTGACAGACCTTCAGAACCGGGTCCAGAAGAGTTCCAAACCCTTTGGGATCCAGGTTCACCTGCCCTATCTCAGGAGAGCCGCCCATCGTTCTTACATGATGGGGAACGTGGTGAGCCTGACCTGTTGGAAGATGAAGATCTAGGCCCAGAGAAACTGGCATTTACTGGCCTATTTCCACTGACCATTTTAAATCCTTGCTTTTTAAAGCCACCAACGTAGCTCACCTTGCCTCATCTGCAGAGGAGCCATCTACATCACGAACCCAGGAGTCAACGGACCCCATGTTTTCTGAACCGGATAAAGCTGTGGCTGCTGTTCCTTCTCTGCAACTCTTCGTGGATGTCATTCAGCACCAGTGGGCATCTCTGGGATCAGCCCCATTGCCTACAGCTGCAGATAAACGTTATTTTAATGTAGGACTGGAGTTAGCTCAAATTCTCCAGATTCCTTCGATCGATGCACCCATTGCAGCTTTATTGTCGACCTCCAACACTCCCAGGGAGCCTGAGGATGATTTGAGGCCCAAAGGTAGGCAATCGGACCAATTGCTTCAGTGGGCTCACCAGGGTGCAGCATGGGCAATTCAATCAGCCACTACGGCTTCATTTTTTCAATCGGGCAACCCTAGTTTGGCTTTTGCAATTGCAGGACAAACTACCTGCAGAGGATACCAGACAACAGCAAGATCTTAATAAGATCACTACTGCGGTCCAATTCTCGGCCAATGCTACTTTAAACTCGGCCCGATTTGCCTCCAAAACCATGGCCTCTGCTGTGGCAGCTCGCCGCCTTCAATGGCTAAAGAACTGGCAGCCGGATGCCCACCACAAGTAGCGCCTTGCTTCTGCCCCATTTAACGGGCGCAAATTGTTCGGGGAGGCGCTGGAACTGTTAGTGGTTGAGACCAAGGACAAAGAGAGATTGTTGCCTACCTCTCACTGCAGGGGAGAATTTCGCTACTCTCTGTTCTCCCGTCATCCTCAATTTCGGGGTTCCAATTGGGGACATGCAACTATTCATGGACAGGGGATCTTTGGCTTGAGTCAGAGGGGGCAACAGGAAAGGCTGGGCAGAGATAGACTGTTTCAAACTAAATGACCCATTCGAGGGGGAGGAAGTCACTCCTTCCGACGCCACAGATAACTGCATTGATAACCCACCCAATGTGGGGTCAGACTGGCCCTCTTTGCCAACCGATGGGACGTGATTATATCCAACATGTGGGTTAGGAATACTGTACGATCTGGCTTATCCCTAGAATTTCTTTCCACTCCCCTGAGGTTCTTTATATGTTGCGCTGTGTCTCACGACTCCAGTAAGAGTCGTGAGACACATGGCCAATGGATTTGGCCATGAAACACCTACTAGACATTAGGGCTATCCAAAAGATACCGCAGGACCAGATAGGGTCTTATTTCTCGTTCCCAAGACCTTGTGTGTGTGTGTGTGTGTGTGTGTGTGTGTGTGTAGACCTATTCTGTATCTCAAAAGACTGAACCAATATCTCATGTGTAAAAGGTTCAAAATGCAGTCTCTTCAATCAATTCTTGCTGGTGTCAGGAAGGGCGACTTCCTAACCTCTGTTGATTTAACTGAGACGCTACCTGCATATTCCAATTCTTCCCGACCATAGGAAATATTTTAGATTTTATTATTCAGGTACTCACTATCAGTACAGGGCATTGCCCTTTCGGATTTCTTCAGCGTCTCGCACATTTACAAGGGTGCTGGCCACTTTGGTGGCCCATCTCAGGGTCAGACTGGTGCGTGTCCAGTGTTACTTGGATGATATTTTAATTCAATCTTCTCGCCACCAGTTGACGGTGGATCTCCAAGTAACAATTCAAGCCCTCACTAACCATAGTTTCTCTGTTAACCTAGAGAAGAGTCACTTGTCTCCTTCCACCTGCCTACTCCATCTGGGGGTGGTGATAGACTCGCTTGAGTGTAGAGTTTATTTGTCCCAGGAATGGCAGGACAGCCTCAGGGCCCTAGCTAACAGGGTCCAAAGAGAGTGTAGTGTGCCATTGGCCCTTTTATCTCAACTCTTGGGTAAAATGGTATCTTCCATTTCCATTACCCCATGGGCCCGCCTCCATTCCAGAGAACTTCAGTGGTTTCTTTTGCCTTTTCAGAGGTTGGGCAAAAGCAATTCACTGGTCAGGGTCCTGCTTCCGGTCAATGTCCTCTGCTGTCTCAACTGGTAGAGATCACCGGTCATTTCCAAGAGATGACTTTTTTATGAGCCACAACAGCTTGTGGTCACAACAGATGCCAGCCTTTTTGGTTGGGGTGGCGCACCTCCATTCACAGGCGGCTCAAGGGCAATGGAGTTCTCTTGATTTGCAGCAGAACATCAACTGGTTAACTGCATGCCGTGTATCTGACCCTCCTTTACTTTCAGCAGTCGGTCTCGGCCAAGCATGTTTTACTGCTAACAGACAATGTGGCCACAAGAGCGCACATCAACCATCAGGGGGGCACCAAATCAAGAACTCTGATGTGGGAGGCCAAGAACCTAGGTCTTTGGGCAGAACAGCATCTGAGCTCCTTGGTGGAGCACATCTCCGCGGTGTCCAATGTGCAGGCAGACTGGCTCAGCCAGACAGTCATCAACCAAGCAGAGTGGCGCCTGCACCCGTCCCTCTTTTCAGGACCTGATGGACTGCTTTGGCACCCTGGAGGTGGACTTGTTCGCCACTCCAGAAAACTCACAACTTCGGAGATTTTATTCCAGGTTTCCAGCTCCACAGGCAGAGAGTGTTGATGCTCTCCTCAGCCCGGGTCCGTCCACGCTCCTTTAAGCCTTCCCGCCTCTTCCCCTCCTGCTGAGGGTGATTCGGAAAATCCTGGAAGAATGGGCGTAAATCATGCTGATGGCCCCTCACTGGCCAAGGAGGGCCTGGTTTGCCAATCTCAGGACACTGTTGGTAGCCCCACTCTGGAGGATCCCTCAGGGTGTGGCATTGCTCAGTCAGGGGGTGTTGGTCCACCCGGACCCTCGGTGGTTCCAACTGACCGCCTGGTGCTTGAGTGGCGCGCTCTGAGAGGGGACAAATTCTCCTCCAGGGTCATCAAGACCATTCAGGCCTCTCAAAGACCATCCACAGAACGCATTTATTCTGCCACATGGTGGGCCTTTTGCAATTGGTGTGCACGTTCAGGTCTCTCCCCCCTTACGGTCTCGATAGCCCAGATCCTGGAGTTTCTTCATGATGGCTTAGATGGTGGGCTATTGCCTAACACCATTTGGAGGCAGGTTGCAGCTCTTTCATCTGTACTAGTTTGTGGGTCCATTGAATCTCTTTCACAAGATGCCACCATCTGAAGGTTTCCTAGGGGTGCCACTAATTTATTCCCCCCCCCTCGTGGAACACAGGTACCCTATTTGGGACCTGTCTATTGTGTTGAGGTCACTTACTGGAACCCCATATGAACCCTTATGGTCTGCCAGCCTTTGTATTTTGTCTTGTAAGGTCACCTTCCTGGTGGCGATTACATCCGCCAGGCGGATTTCAGAGATTGCCACTCTTTCTGTCCTAAGTGATCTCTGCATGTTTCACGTCGATCGTGTGGTCCTCCCTCTATATCCATCCTTCATTCCCAAGGTCAACATGTCATTTCATAGACTGCAAGAGATAGTCTTACATAATTTCTGCCCTAACCCTACCCACCCTTTACAGAAACGTTGGCATACCTTGGATGTGTGGAGGGCCCTCCATGTATATCTTAAACAAACTGCTGCGTTAAGGAAGACGGAGTCATTGTTTGTTTCTTTCCTTCCAGCTTCTTTAGGTTGCAAGGTCACGCCTTCCATAACTGGCCATTGGATTCGTCAGACTATCGCCAAGGCGTATGAATTACGTTCCCTTCCTAAGCCTCGACATGGAGGCTTAGGATAGCACATTCGACATGGAGTGTGGCTACGACAGCGGCATGGGCCACGCAGGCCTCTCTGGAGGAGATCTGCAGGGCGGCCACTTGGACCTCTCCTTCACCATTTCTTAGGCATTATAAATTAGACATCTTCGCCTTGGCGGAGGCAGCATTTGAACGTAGGGTCTTAAAATGGGTACATACCGAAGGGGAGTCTCCACACCAGACTGGGGCCCGCCCATAACTTAAGGGACAGTTGGCTTTGGTATGTCCCATTCCTGGATGCTGTCTCCACCACTATGGAAAATGGGTGTTGGTCTTACCTGATATGCACCTTCTCGTTGGGTGGAGACAGCACCCAACCCTCCCCTTTAGTGAGTCTGGTTTTTGCTCATAGCCTTCTGCCTTCTATATTCAGATCTTTTTTCCCTTCTAACAACATGTCGAGTCTGTTTTTTAGTCTTCACCAAAAGCTTGGAAGCCCTAGCAACAAGGGCGGGACTTGCAACTTTGACACTCAGTCCTTCAACTGAACAGACAAGTACAACCCATTACTGGATGCTGTCTCTACTCAATGAGAAGGTGCGTATCAGGTAAAACCAACACCCCTTCTCATATATCTCTTTAGAATAAAGCCCATATGGTTAGGATATATTATTATTATTTCAAGTAAAAGGCCACTTAATCTGGGTAGATTGAACGCGACCACATGTTTGTTGGACCCGTGTCCCTCCTGGTTAGTGCTGGCTTCCCGGGAGGTGACGCGAGGCTGGCTCCAGGGGATTATAAATGCTTCGTTGGGTGAGGGTGTCTTCCCCGCCGCCCTGAAAGAGGCGGTGGTAAGGCCTCTCCTCAAGAAGCCTTCCCTGGACCCGGCAGTATTGGCTAACTATCGTCCAGTCTCCAACCTTTGCTTCGTTGCGAAGGTTGTTGAGAGTGTGGTTGCGCGACAGCTACCCCAGTACCTGGATGAAGTGTCGTATCTAGATCCGTTCCAGTCGGGCTTCAGACCTGGGTACAGCACGGAAACGGCATTGGTCGCGTTGGTTGATGATCTCTGGAGGGCTCGGGACAGGGGTTGTTCCTCTGTCCTGGTCCTGTTAGACCTCTCAGCGGCTTTTGATACCATCGACCATGGTATCATGCTGCACCGGCTGGAAGGGTTGGGGGTGGGAGGCACCGTTTTACGGTGGTTCTCCTCCTTTCTCTCTGACCGGTCGCAGTCTGTGTTGACAGGGGGGCAGAGATCGACCCCAAGGCCCCTTATATGTGGGGTGCCGCAGGGATCGGTTCTCTCGCCCCTCCTGTTCAACATTTATGTAAAGCCGCTGGGCGAGATCATCCGTGGTTTCGGGGTGAAGTACCATCTGTACGCTGACGACACTCAGCTGTACATCTCCACCCCGGATCACCCCAACGATGCCCTTGAAGTGATGTCCCAGTGCCTGGAGGCCGTACGGATCTGGATGGGGAGAAACGGGCTCAGGCTCAACCCATCCAAGACCGAGTGGCTGTGGTTTCCGACGTCCCGATATAGTCAGCTGGTGCCATCGCTGGCTATTGGGGGCGAATCATTGGCCCCCACGGAAAGGGCTCGTAACTTGGGCGTCCTCCTGGATTCACGGCTGTCTTTAGAAGAGCACTTGACGGCCGTGACCGGGAGGATTTTTCATCAGGTTCGCCTGATTCGCCAGTTACGTCCCTTTCTAGATCGGGACTCGTTACGCACAGTCACTCATGCCCTCGTCACCTCTCGTCTGGACTATTGTAATGCTCTCTACATGGGGCTCCCCTTGAGGTGCACCCGGAGGCTCCAACTGGCGCAGAGTGCCGCCGCGCGGGTGGTTATGGGAGCAACATGGAGCTCCCATGTAACACCTCTCCTGCGCGAGCTGCACTGGCTCCCGGTGGTCTTCCGGGTGCGCTTCAAGGTTTTGGTTACCACCTTTAAAGCACTCCATGGCTTAGGACCTGGTTATCTACGGGACCGCCTACTACCACCAACAGCCTCCCACCGACCAGTACGCTCCCACAGAGAAGGGCTCCTCCAGGTGCCGTCGGCCAAACAATGTCGGCTGTCGGCCCCTAGGGGGAGAGCCTTCTCTGTGGGGGCACCGACGATCTGGAATGAGCTCCCCCCAGAGATACGGAGGATCCCGGATCTGCGCACCTTCCGCCGCGAGTTGAAGACGCTTTTATTTCATCAAGCGGGCCTCGCCTAAATTTTCTCCCTTTTAAATGAAAATTTTTAATTTTTAATTGTATTTTAAAATTATGGGTATTTTAAATTATGGATATAAATTCAGCCAAATTTATTTAATTTATTTTATTTGATTTTAAATTTTGTATATTTATGTGTTTTATTTCCTGGCTGTACACCGCCCTGAGTCCTTCGGGAGTAGGGCGGTATAGAAATTCAATTAATAAAATAAATAAATAAATAAATAATCTCTTAACAAGAATTAGCGTAAAAAGTTTGTAATCTACATTCAGTAGAGAGCTAGAACTATATGCTTCAGAATGGATAGAATGTTTTCCTTCTTTATATATCAAAGAAATGAAAGCTCTTTCTTTCTATGATGAAAGAATTTCTTGGCATAGCTGAATCTAATTCATTATTTGAGTTAAAGGTTTCATCAGAATTTCTTGGAAAGTTTTGTAATAAATTGCAGAAATACTTTCAGTCTTAGAGCTTTATTCAGTTTCATGTTTATTGCCTCTTTGATCTCATTTTCAGTTATAGGTTAATTAATAACTTCTGTGTTGATTTGTAAATTTTTATAGTAATATGCCTTTTAGGTATAATTCAACATTTGCAACATGGGGTTTTTGTTTGCTGTATTATTTCAGGTATGATTAATGAATTGCTGTATCATGAAGAAATGATTCTAAAATAACAAGATAAGCAGTTACTAAGGTTACGCCTTCCCAGCTCTATAGTTAAGATAGAACTAATTCATTTTGACCACAAAGTATTATTGAACTTGTTCCCAGCTCATCACCAATTTTTTGTTTACCTTGCTAAAACAAGTGGTCCTTGCTTAATAATCAGTCGTTCAGCAACCATTTTTATGACAATGCTAATCAAATGCTTCTTGTGGCCAATTCTCAAAGTTACAACTGTCAGAACATCCTTGCAGGCATGTGATTGCAATCTGTGTGCTTGGCATCCGATTCACAATTACAATGTTGCGGCATTCTATGATCATGTGATCATCTTATGAAACCTACAGACAATCAGTGGGGAAGCCAGCAGCAGGTTACATCTTCATTTAACAACCCATGATGATTCACTTAACATGGACAACCAGAAGTGCTGGAATTACCATTGCTAAGCGACACAGTCATATGATGTTTACACTTTACTACTGTGTCACTTAGCAATGGAAATTCCAGTTGTTAAATGAGGACTATCTGTTCTATAAAAGAGCAACATTGGTGTCATCTGTGTGAACCCAGTAAAGGCAGATAAGTAAGCAATCTTGTCTGCCTTCAGTCCTATCTTATCTATTCAGTCTGATCTATCTTAGTTTCCTCCAGTTGCACTCCATCTATATTATATTAATTTAATTACTCAAATCTCCCCATTCAAGCGACTAATCTATCTCCATGAGGGAGCTTTCTCCATATTCATAGATCAAATTCAGCATCAATAGTTATCTAAAATTTGGCAAATTGAACCACCACATTTTGGAAAACACCCAGACTATTTTTTCTTTGTAATGATTAAAAATAAGAATCCTAATATATCAAAGGTCCTATTCTTTTATCCCTGGATTTGCATGCCTGCTGGAATACTTGTTTTGACCTGTTTCTTGTTCCTGGGCTGGGTATTTTATTTGGATATTTCTTTATTTTGTTTTTGTTTGCATTTTTGTTCCTTCAAATCAGTATTGCCTCCTGGCAGCTGCTTGAAGTAGTCCTTCAAGCCGTAATGGCGAACCTTTTCTGGACCGAGTGCCCTAAGCGTGCGTGGGCCCAAACCTCCAAAACGCAATGTGCTGCCCCCCCCCCGCAGGCACCCCGCCGCACACATGCGCAGCAGAGACCTGATGACCAGCTGGCGGGAGGTGCATGCACATGTGCAGCGGAGCTGAACTGGGGTGATGGCTCACATGCCCACAGAGATGGCACTGCATGCCACCTGTGGCACACGTGCCATAGGTTCGCTATCATGGCCCTAGTGTTTTCTTGGCAAGGTTTTTGGAAATGCTAGGGCTGAGAAAAGGTGCTTGGCCAATGTTACCTAGCTGACTTTATGTCTAAAATGGGACTAGAACTCAAGGTCTCCTGATTCCTGACCTGGTGCCATAAGCATTACACTATACCGAACTGACTGGTTTTTTTGTTTTTTGCTTTGCTTTAATCTTTCTTAAAATATATAGACATCTGGAACATCACAAAGTCTGTATAGTATGGCAACATACATGTTCTTTGAATTGAATAGTTGAATAGTTTGGTTGCGCTAAAGATAAACAAAAAGTTTCTCAGAAATACAGCTGACGTTATATAGCTCCTATCTTGAAATTTTTAGATTTGTTCTCCTTCAGTAACTTCCTCAAATTTAACCTTCAATTTTACTTCAGGCAAAATTCAGTGAGAACTGGTTGACTCAAATTACTGTGTTTTACTGTATTCTTTTTACTTAGCTTGAGTGTATTATAGATATTCCTATAGTACTAATGGGATTGATGTATTAATTTTATATTTTGGGACAAACTGTCCCTTCCTCTTTGTCCCATTATTTGATAGTCAAACAATTCTTGCAGTTTCTGTCATTCTTAGAAATTATGTTCTTCATAAAGGCAGCTAAATGAATTTATGTTTCCTTTTGAATTCTATGAAAAATGTAAATGCTCACATTTTTAAAAATAAAAAATGTTTATTATTTTAAAACTTTGGAAATAAGAATCTTTATAGGATTATAAAATAGCACAGTAAACTTCTTCATAGGGAAACTTCTTCATAGGGAAGTAAATTTGTACTTATTACATCTGTAAAATTCACAGGTTAATAATAAGATACAGAATGTATGTTGCTAATGTTGACCAGCATCTTGTGACTTGTTACAAGCAAATGGATTTTTATGAACTTGTCATTTCCCCCCTCCCCCAAATTATATATATTGAGGGAATTATTCTAGGTTATTTGATATCTAGGTTGAAATTCAATGCTCCATCTTTATAATGGCTTAAAAACTGAAACCTATTTTATTGTTTGTAATTTACAATAATGTAATTTTGCTAATATAATATATGTGCTGTTGTCATAGTTCTCAGTGAATATTTCAGATCTTCTTCAACAAAGATGTATAGTAAGAGCAATGTTCCATGCTATAAATATAGTCAGAAAGTTTTACTTTGTCTGCATTTTTTATTCCAAAGGCTATGTTTAATTTTCATTGATAGATAAATACAGTATTTCTGGAATAATGAAAAATGTTTTCTACCCCTCATTAATTCATTAATGTTAGATAATAAACCATACTTTTATGGCTACCTGAACTTGAAACATAAGATGATGGTTTGCTCCTTTAAAGTTTTCAATATTGCTATTATGTATGAAGCTTATTGGATTTGTATGCCAGATGATGATCAGTGAATTATTTCATTTCAGTAAGATTCTAAAGTATTTGGGTCACTGCATAGTGAAATATTTTTAGGTGTGTTTCTCTCATAAAATTCTGTGTGAAAGAACTACATCAAGTAACAAAATGAAAATATGAAAGGTAAGACAGTTTTTTTGTAAACCTATTTGGGGATGTTGATCATGAATTTATATACTGCAAAATAAATAAATTAAAAATTCCTAGTGGCTTTATTGTACTCATATAGATTCCACCGTAACAGTACAGAAGCTGTTTGTCATCTTCTGTATCAAATTCTATAGTTCAACTACTAGGGTATAACAAAAACCACATTGAAATTTAATCATTTAAATTAGTAACTCTCCAGATATGTGGGACTAAAATTTCAGAGGCCCTCCTTGCTATGAATTCTGGGATATTTGCGCAAATATGAAGGTCACTGGGTTGTAAAATGCTCTTGTGTGTCTGTGTGTGTGTGGAAAGGGAGGGAGGGAGGGAGTGTGAGAGTGTATTTGTTATAAATAATGAACGTGATGTAAGGCGAGCTTTTGTATATGTGTTCATACATCCAGAAGATATTTCTGGGAAAGTGAAGTTGGCAGGTAAAATAAAGCAGATTGTTTCAGTGCTTTGATGGGGCATGAAAGACAAATGTATTACTTTTTTTGCTGCAGTAATTCTTTGTTACAACACTGACAGTTAAGAGTTTCTCCAAAATAGTTTTGCTCTGAAGGACACACATACTTTACAGCATGAATCTAGTTAAGTAGAGTATTAATTTTATGTTGGAATGACATACTGGTTAATGAAATAAAATCACAGATTTATCACTAATTTCTTTACATTATTATAATTTTTTTCTTATAATGACATTACAAGTAGTCCTTGCTAAACAATCATTCATTCAGCAGCTATTCAAATTTGTGACAATGCTGAACAAGTGGTACTTGCGACTGGTTGTCAAAGTTCCAACCATCACAACACCCTCACATTCATGTGATGCAATTCAGGCACTTGGCAACCAGCTTGCACTTACAACAGTTGCTGGGTCTCACAATCATGTGATCACCATTTGCAGCCTTTCCTGTCAGCTTCCCACAAGCAAAATCAATGGAGATTCCTGTAAATTGCTTTCAAGACCTTCCGGATCTTTTATTCTGTAGAGCTCAGAGCACCTGCCACCAACATTCCATAGTGCATGCTCACCTAGCTGTATTAATGCAGAACTGCAGACCATCATAATTACAAGCTGTTTGCCAACCACCAGAATCATATCACATGATTGAGGGGACACAGCAATAACTGCACCATGAAGTCTTTGGCCATTTATAGTACCATCTATAAAATATATGTGATATTATTCCTCTAATATATTCTGGAAAAAAGCTCAGCTGGTCAGAGTGTAATATATCTTTTATACATAAGTATATACTTACATTTTGTTAAAGATTTTTTAAAAATAAGATAAAAGCAATACAGATATTAGAAAAGCAAAGCAAGTAAAGAAGAATAGTGAATAAGAAAATAGAAAACAATAGAAGAGGGGGGGAAAGGAAAGAAAATGTTATAAAGAGGCAGCTTCCAGTCTTTTTAACAGTAGTTAAAGAAATTTTCAACAAGATAAAAGCAGTGCAAATATTAAAAAAGAAAGTAAAAAATAGTGAATAAATAAAAAAGAAAATACAAAAGAAAAGAAAATATAAGTTTTATTTATTTTATTTATTTATATACCATCTTTATTATTTTTACAAATAACTCATTATCTTAATTGCTTCCACCATGTGGATATCCATTTCTTGAGCTCATAACAACCATTTTGCTTTCACCATTCTCAGTATTTTAGCATCCTGAAAATTTGACAGCTTATCCCCGTGATGGCGAACCTATGGCACACGTGCCACAGGTGGCACATGGAGCCATATCTGTGGGCACGCGAGCATTGCCCTAGCTTAGCTCCAGTGCACATGTGCACGCTGGTCTGCTGATTTTCAGGCCTTCCGGGTCCACCGGAAGTTGGGAAACGGACTGTTTCCGGCCTCCAGAGGATCTCGGGGGGGTGGGGAAGGCTGTTTTCATCCTCCCCAGGCTCCAAAAAAGCCTCTGGAGCCTCTGGAGAGTGAAAAACAGGTCTACCGGGCCCACTGTGCCATTGTGTGCCAAAAGCGGGAGTGAGTGCAGGGTGTGTGTGCACGTGTGCATGCACGGGGAGGGCAGGGTGCATTGAATTATGGGTGTGGGCACACTCACGCGTGACCCCCCTCCCTGCGCTCCCCCCGCTTTTGGCACACGATGGCAAAAAGGTTAGCCATCGCTGGCTTATCCCCTAAATCAAGATCATTTATGATCAAGTTAAAAAAATATACTAATTTCAGTACAGATGCTCGATGAACTGCCATTTTTTACTTATCTCCATTGAAAAAGTCATTTGTTGTTGATTTTTTAGCTATTTAATATTTCATAAAAAGATGGGTCTTCTTATCCTATAGCTGCTAAACTTAATTAAGAGCCTTTGATCAGGACATTTGTCAAAACTTTTTGAAAATCCAAATCCATTTATAATTCTATTTCAATCCTGAGAAAAATGTAGATCAACAAATAAAATTTACCTTTATTGAATGTGTGGCATTTTCTTTCAAGGTTTGGTCCTCTATAGTCAATCAGTTTTTTTAAAAAAGTTATTGAGACAAAATTATTTTAAATTGATATTTAGCTGACCAGCTTACAATTTTCCAGATATCCCCTGATCTCTTTTTGAAGCATTCTCTTGGACTTTATATCTTGTATCGTCTGCAGTAAAGACCAAAACAAAGAATTCATTCTCTGAAGTTGTTTGTTTGCTTGCAGATATTTCACCACCCAACTAGGTAACATCATCTGTGCTTAGTTGGGACTTCACAAACTCTGACATTAAATTAAATACTAGGACATTTAGCTAATGATAGCATTATCAGCTTCCTGTATAAAAAACAGAACCCAAAAAGAGAAGTGCATGTTTGCAGGGAGAAGCTTGCAACAGGACTCTTTATAAGTAAAGCATGGTTTTGAAATAGCAGATTCTGTATGAGGATGGATAAGTACCAGCTGTACTAGTGCAGAGGCTGACAGCAATTGTGTATATAAGGCTTTACCAAGTGCTTGAATGACTTCCTGCTAATGCTCATTCTAGCGAGCCACAGACTGTATTATGTACAATTATGTATGACTTCTGGAATCCTTGATCTGCTTCACCTTAACTGTGTTATTCCCTTGCCCTTTGAATCGAGCTCAGCAGTGTCTTGATCCAAATTGAATAAGACTGACAGTCTTGCCTTGTGTATTAATTAAGAATGCTTAATTAATTTATGACTTGCTGAAAGCCAGGTCACATTTAGAACTTAGTTTCTAACCTCCTGTTCATCTTTAGGGTTGATGGGTAAGTAAATTTGCTTGTTACTATTTTTAAAAGATTTAAAACAATAACACAATCCAAAATGATTTCACGAACAGAATGTTAGTTATCATCTGACCAACAATGGCAATGAAAATATAGGAAGGATGTCTCTGAAATAAATATATTCCTCTGTATCACTAAAGCTTTGTTATGAGCAAGTGCTTCACCAACAAAAGGATAAAAAGTTGAATTTCATTTATTTTAGTTATTGGTTGCACAAAAAGCAATGGTAGTGACCTGAAGGGAAGATAACTGAGAAATATGGTCAATTTGAAGTCTCCCTTTAGTAGCAATTAAGGCCACCTCTATTGTTTTGAAAACAAAACTTCTAGTTTAGGAGTCAAAAACTTGTTGAGAAATAAAGGAGTGAAAAGTAAGCTCCATCAGACCCATTTAATGTTTTAATATTTTTATTTATTTTGTTTTATGGCGGTGTAAGGCACCTAGAGTTGATTGATAGTGCAATGGATGGCCTATCAATTGAAAAAATTAAATAAATAGATGAATAAATATAATTATAAATAATGTTTGTAATTTTTGTATTCAAATATTATTTGAATATCTATGAATAGCAGAAAGGACAACCTAATGATAAGTAATAGTGCCTGAATAGTACAGGTAGTCCTCAATTTACGATCACAATTGAGCCCAAAATTTCTGTTATTAAATGACATATTCCTCAACACATTTGTTAAGTGAGTTTTGCCCCATTTTATGACCTTTCCTGCCACAGTTGTTATATGAATCACTGTAGTTGATAAGTTAGTAACCTGGTTGTTAAGTAAATCTCCCCCCCCCCGTATTAACTTTGCTTGTAAGAAGTTCACAAAAGGTGATCACATGACCTTGGAATACAGCAATAGTCATAAATATGAACCAGTTGCCAAGCATCTGAATTTTGATCACATGATCATGGGGATGCTGCAAAGGTTGTAAGTATGAAAAATGGTCATAAGTCACATTTTTCAGTGTTGAAACTTTGAACGGTCACTAAATGGACTTGTAAATAGAGGACTATCTGTATTTGATAAAGCTGTGCAAAGAATTGAAGGAAGTATTTCAATGGTTACTTGAAGTATTGTGGCATTGCATCCTTTGAAAGGCTCATCATGGCTAGTTCTAAGGCCTTTTTGGCAGCAGACTCATTGGATTTTCACAGCTATTATATGAAGAAACTAAAAATGGTTGTGCCAGATTATTGAGAAAATACATTGCCTTGATGTGAACCAATGTGTGCAGTGGAGGAAGGTTCAATTATTTCCCTTTGTCCTTATATTTAATTAATGTTATGTTTTCCCTACTGTTTATCACAGTTTCTAATTTTTTATTCTCTGAAATAGAATAGTACCACCTGCCAAGAGGACTCCCTCTAATTTCTGATACTGAAAGAGCTGCCTGTCAAGGGGAGCTGAACTCTTCTGAAGATCTGCGTTTCCTTCCTATATTCTGACAAATGAGTTCCTTTTCACACCTGGAAGGGAGCTAAATGCTTTTGGTGGAGTGCAAAAACAGAGCTCAAATGCACTCCACCAAAAGAGATTCCTTCCGACATCTAGGGGAAGGGCGTTCTCTGTATGCATTCCCACACTCTGGAATGAGTTACTTACTGAGCTCCGTATGGCTCCTGATCTCCGTTCCTTCCGTTGTGACCTAAAGACTTGGCTGTTCAAACAAATGGGCTGACTATGATTCTGGGTTTTAATATTTTATTATTTATTTATTTGTTTGTTTGTTTATTTATTTGTTTAAATTTCTATACCGCCCTTCTCCAATATAGGACTCAGGGCGGTGAACAGCCAAAATAAAACAAGACATACATACAAAACATACAAAATCTAAAAACTGATTAAAATAATTAAATCTTTTGGCCGTAATTAAAACAATTCCAATTTAAAATCAGTTTAAAATTTGACTCAAGCCAGCCCAGCTAGTTGAAATAAATGGGTTTTCAGGGCCCGACGAAAAATCCGGAGGTCTGTTATTATCCGTAACTCTGGGGGGAGGTTGTTCCAGAGGGTAGGCGCCACCACAGAGAAGGCTCTCCCCCTGGGGGTCGCCAGCCGACATTGTCTGGCGGACGGCACCCTGAGGAGGCCCACTCTGTGTGAGCGCACTGGCCGGTGGGAGGCTATTGGTGGCAGAAGGCGGTCTCGTAAATACCCCGGCCCTAAGCCATGGAGCGCTTTAAAGGTGGTCACCAACACCTTGAAGCGCACCCGGAAGACCACCGGGAGCCAGTGCAGCTCGCGCAGGAGAGGTGTCACATGGGAGCGCCTCGTCACCCCCATAATCCCCCGCGCGGCCGCATTCTGGACCAGCTGGAGCCTCCGGATGCACCCCAGGGGGAGCCCCATGTAGAGAGCGTTGCAGTAGTATTATTTATTACTTATTTGGTTTTAAGGGGATTTTATTGTTGCATGCTTTTTAACTTGTGTTTGTCGTCCTGAGTCCTTCGGGAGAAAGGCGGCATATAAATACAATCAATCAATCAATCAATCAATCAATCAATATATATATATATATATTGTTTCAGCCGGCCTCCAGAGATGGTAGAGTGGTAAAATACAAGTGGAGAGGCAGCACAGTAATATAAGGGGTGCAGGGTATCTCAAACGGGTGGGAGGCTTGGTCTAGACCAGGGGTGAGCAATTGTGGCTCTTTTACAACCTGTGGACTTCAACTCCCAGATTTCCTGAGACAGGAAGTCCACAGGTTGTAAAAGAGCCACAATTGCCCACCCCTGGTCTAGACCACACATAAGTGTCTCTCCACTCAGGGCTGAAAATCCTGCTTGGATTTTAGTCTTTAGGTTTTTTTAGCACCTAAGTGTAGCCTCCTAGGTCTCCCCCACCCCATGTTCCTAACCCAGACCACTTAATGACTTGCGAGTTCACTTAATGACTGGGAGTACTGAGATTGTGATTGTTGACATGGGCAATGATGTGATGTCTTGTTTAATGACTGTTTTGCACAATGACCTAAATTCTGGCCGTAAATCAAGGATTATTTGTATTGCTTTTGTTTACTTCTGATGTGTTCTATTTACTTGCCAATCATAATTCTAGATACAGTTACGTTTTAGTTATTGGGATTTTTTTAAAAAAAAAAAAACTAGGATATGAATTGAAAATACTATTTTTGCTTGTCTCTGAGGTGATTTTATCACCTATTGAAATGATGCTCATGAATTCAAAATACAGAAGTTCATCTAAAATTGCATATTATATAAAGATATCCTGCACAAAATACTATTTAATAAATGAAAAATGGGTTCAAACTTTGGGAATCCTGTATGACTTTGGTTCACCTTTTTTGGGAATTATTTTATACACACACACACACATATACAGAATTGCTGCACACACTCATTCTTTTTCCCAGAATGTAATTAATGGAGTGTCGAAAGATTTCCCAAGTCCTGCTGGAATCCAAAAAAAGCTGTTAGTGGAAAAGATTAGCAGAATACATGTCGAAATGTGTCTGTGATTGGTACAATAAGATTCACAATAGTGAATCATTTAATCAATGGATTATGTAAATTGAAGTTTTGCTAAAGTATTAACTAACTAAACAGAACAATTGTTTTGATGTACTATCTGGGGAAAAAAAGAGTTTCTTTTTGAATTAGTATCATAAACTTCCTCTTACTATATTTTATCTTAGAAGTTCTTTCAGTTCTTTGAGTAAGAAATCTATACTTTTTGCAAACCAAATCATTTATTTTAATAATGTAGTTTTGAGCAAAACAAATATAAAAGTGGATTTTTTTTTTACTTTAAAAAATTTGGGCATTTGATAGATTTTTAAATTTTGTTCTTTACATAAGGAAATGCTGTAGTGCATTATAACTGGGTTTGAGAGCATTTGATCATTCATACTTTCAAACAGTTGTTCTGTAGAAGTAAAGCAATGCTTTTTTGCATATGTTAAATATTGTATTCTTCAAGACTGATCCTATATTTGGTGAATCGATAAATGTAGTGTATTCAAAGTACCTTACGATAGTGATCATGCTAAATTTTCATATGCTTCCTTTCTCAGCCATCATGTAAATACACATGTATTATACATATGTAGTTAAAGAAATCTGTTACAATTGTAGTGCAAGTTTACTTGAAAACAGTCCCTTCTAATTAGTCTTATTCACAGCATGTTTGTCTGGCTTGTATCCTTTCAGCAAAGTCCTCGGCATACTGATTTAGGTATTAAGTCCTATCAATTTTAACTGGGCTCTATACTATTTTCAGATAACATTTTTTTTCCCAACTTTTTTAAAAAAATATTTTGTTTTAATATTTGCTTGTAGTGATTTTTTTTAGCAATTTAATTATGTCTTATTTAGCATTTTATTGATATTGTGCTATGGAATGGATTTATTCCTGTAATTCATTTTAATAATACCTTATTAAGAAAATGAAATTATATTAGGAATCAGTATTTTCCGTGTGTTGAGTTGAAAATGTCAAATTAAATACTAAGGAATTATCACCAAAGAACTCTCTCTTCTCTCCACATTCCTTCATTAGATTGTTCATCTGATAGCAGATACTCAGAATGGTTTAATATATATGCCAATGACAAGAAACTATGTTGTCAATTCAGGGCATGCTTTTTATGAAAAAGGACTTTACCCCCCAAAAATAATATTAGAAATAACATTAACATGCAATTTTCCTGTGATAAGGTGAACTTATGTCAGCACATACACCATGCTGCTGTTAAAGAGACAATTATCTATAAGGAGACTAAAAATAATTTTACTGTATATAACAGGCTTAAGTACATTAATTAATGGCTTTATCACACTATGTAAATTATAAGAATGTTCAAATTTAATTATTTGTGAAATATTTGTTGATATCAAACAATATTTACATTATAGCATAAACCCAGATAATGCAAGAATGGGTTTTTACTTAGGTATATTGATTTAAACAATTTTTTAAAAAAATTTGATTTATATGCTGCCTTTCTCCGGAGACTCAGGGCAGCTTACACTGCGTTAAGCAATAGCCTTCATACTTTTGTATATTTATACAAAGTCAGCTTATTGCCCCCACAAAATGGGTCCTCAATTTACCTACCTTAGAAAGGATGGAAGGCTGAGTCAACCTTGAGCCTGGTGAGATTCGAACTTACAATAATTGCAGACAGCTGGTGTCAATCACAATGCTATCAGTCTGCTGAGCCGCCAATTTGATATCTCATCAATGTTTGATTTATTATTTATTTTTTAAATAAGAAAATAAATAGGAAGTAAAGAAAATGAAAATGAAGCTTCTCTAGAAAAATAGGTATCAAAGAATTTTATAAACATTATTATACCGTATACCCAGATTAAGGACTCATAATCAAACTTTGCTGTATAATGTATTTAATAATGTGTATTAGACAACCTTATCTCTGAAATAATAAATGTGTTAAAGATAGAACAAAGCTTTAAAATTAGGTTGTAATGTTATACTGCCATTTCAAGTATTTTATACTTTGAAAGCATTAAATAAATAAATAGTTACATAGAACTTTATGCATTCCAAGAGAAATATTTCCTAATTTCCCCCATTTATTAAAAATATCAAGTAAGTAAACTAGTAATTTCAGTCCTTGGCAAGAATTATCAAGAATAATTTACTGCTGTGAAGGCAAGATCACTATAATCCTTCTTGTTTCTCCTGACATTTGAGATTAAGAAGATACCGCAAGGTAACTTTTTTTTTAAATCAACATTGTAGCCTAAGTTTCCTCTAAATGCTTAAGATTTCATGCTGTAAGTTAAAGTGACATTTATTTAAATATTCATAATTATTTGTGATTTCTCACATTCTACTTTAGAGACAAGGGAAGGCTATGTTAGCTGAATTGTTTTGCAGCTGGACAGACACCATCTACCTTAGATCTTGCTGGTAAAATATCTTTGTTATCTTCAATCCTCATATCCTCTGCATTGTGTAGAAAATGTCCTGGGACATTCTCTTTTTCAAATCTTCAGTAAATAATTGTGTGGATCTTAACAGGCAGCTCTCTATAGTGTTCTTTGCAGTTGCCTTCAAATCAGCCTCCATTATGATTAAACCACCCTACCCAATTCAGAGTTACCAAACATAATTGCTGTCTGCTGTAAGTAACAACAAATTTTCCATAGCCACTGTTTTTTAGATCCATTTTAGGATTTTCCAACCTTTACACACCTTCATCAAAGTTTTCATCTCCAGAAGTTATTGTTGGATTTTTCTTGGTGTTTTTTTAAAATATTCTGATAACAGCTCAGTAGCCTCTTGCTGTACTCTGAAAAGGTTATTTTACAAGAAATTGCACAAATCCTTAAACAAAAGCTGTTTTTGTCAGCTACTGAACACAAAACGTTTGATTGGCTATTTATGAACAATTATCAGAAACCATGGCTGGATGCAATTTGTCTAGAGTCTCAGGAAGTTCTTCAGGTATTGTCTAGGAACCAGATATATCCATTTAAGAGCTGAAACGGACTGACTGAATAGCCCCCTCTTCCTTGTAGAGATTGCTGGCAATGGTCAACTCCATAACAAACAGAAATTGACAAATAAAAGGTATTCATTTCTTTCAATTTCAAAGCATAGTGTATCTTCTGTAAGCCAAAAACCATGTTTATTGTCTGGACAATTTTATGTGCTGCTCTCCTGATATTAAGACAAGCTCTTAGTTGTATGGTAACCATGAATTTCCCAAATGCCTCCAATCCCAATTTCAAGGAAGGCAAGTTGAAGTCACACTGAGGCCAAGCAGTTTGGGAGGCATGCTGCTGTACAGAATGGGGGTAGTAGAAAAGCAGCATACCCTATTTGCCTTTTGAATCCAACTTAAAAGCAAGGCTCACACACACAGCTATCTGCAGAACTTTACCTTTACCTGCAGGTCTTCCTGTATCATTGTTGCCACTCCACTTCATACATTCTGGGCTTGGGGCTAATGCCAAGCCCAAAATCCAGATAAAGAGATTTCTGACAAGAGAACACGTCCTTCCTCAACCATAACAGGATTCTGTAATGCTAGCCAGGTCTTTCCTCAGATATCCATAGTGTGATAAAGGATATAGAGTGGTTTATTACCATAAGGACTGGCAAGCAGCAGCAGCGGCAGCTGCTGCTGCCACCGCCGCCAAAGACTGACTTCCGCAAGAATTTGGCTCTCACACTGAGGTCTGAAGACCTGAAGTATAATTGGTCTCAGATATCCAATTTCTATTTCCCTGAGAGCAGCCCACTTTCTCCCTCCATGTGTTCTGTCTGTTACTACATCAGACTTTATCCTTTATTTTATCTCTCCCCTAAGGTCCATTATCTTTAGTCCCCGATCCTACCTGAAAAAGGGTTTCCAATATCAAACTCCATCCCTCTTTCTAACCACTTCAACCAAGGGTGAAATTGACTGGGTTATTTAGAAGCTTGTGCAAGAGATTGGAATTGTATCTGTCTTCTTTGGTTATGGTACTTGCAAAGAGATTATTTCCTACAAGAATCCACTGTCACCCAGGACTGTAATGAAAAAAAAAATCCTTGACCCTAGGAGCCCACTTTCGTGCAAATTGCACACTTTTCTAATACACCCTTTCCACAACTCACTTTTGATAACTTGCAGTATTTAACCCTATATTTAAAATATATTTAATTTTTACTCCAAATTAATTACTTTTTCCTCAGGTAACTAAATCATTGAAGAAACCTGATCACAGCTATCTTAATAGATTTTAACAACTTTTTCCTATCCGTTTTTAAGTAAAAAACTTTATGACTAATTTGATACTTAATACTTCATTCATGTGCTTTAAAATTAAAGTCATACCTTTTATGACATAAGAATATTTTTCTAGCCAGTGATTACTGCAACTGCTAGGAACATTGATATTACTATATTTTTTAGCTTGGTTCTTCTGGAATCCTGTCAAAGATAATCTTCCATGCATAGTGGGAAGAACAGTATTATACTCGTAGCTCTCTGCTTTTTGCCTTTTTATTTGAAGAAAAATCAGAAACGATTGAGATGATTTAACATAATTTTCACAGAAAAGGATATCCATGAATACTAAGGAATTTGTGAAGGAAAAGTGGTAGAAGCTGTCCTTTATATTTTTAAATTGATATTTGTGAGGGAAAAGGAGATAGTATGAGTTGTCTGGGTAAATTATAAAACCCATTCTGTGATCTCCCCCTGATAATACTGCTCATTATGTTAAACAGTGTTGCTCTTAAACCCTCTGTAGTTTTCATTTTATGTGCATTGGCCTTCATTTGCTGAAATGCTTCAAGTTCACAGCACTAAAGTCATTTTGAAAACAGGATGTAATTACAAAGGTTTCTTATGCTTACCCACTGCTTTTTGGGACCAATGTAATTATCATTACATGTGGATACTGTAAATTGAATATCCCTTGCCTAATTACATTAAACTCAAGGGTTAGCTGCTTAAGCATCCAAATAAAAAAAGTTCACCCTTTGCTACAAACTGTAGAATTGGTCTGTTAGTTAAGTTGACCTTTAAAGCTCAGCATTTACATGATATTGTCAGGTGTACATTATAAAGATAGCTTATAATGAGATCTGTAATGGGTAACCCAGTTATAATGGACTTTTCTAAAAGTTCATTTATTCAGCGTTTTCTAATGACAGGATGAGATTAAAGTTTTAATCTGTATATGTCAAGCCCTTTTAAGGAATGAATTTCACTGTTCTTTGTTCAATTGCTGAAAATAGTTTAATATTACAACTCAAGCAGCACAACTTGACATTACTATAAATGTAATGAATTAGCCCTGCCTATTTAATCTATTGAAAAAAAATGTGTTTACTTTGATGTAGTTTCTATTCCTTACTCTTTTATAAACACATAGAAACACATTAACTGTGTATGTATTCAGCAACATGAATTCTTTACATTTTTGTGTGACCTAATTTTAGCTGTAATATGCTATGTTGTTATAAATGTGATACTGATAATTTGATACTTTATTAAGAAAAACAGATAATTCTTTTTTTCTACAGAGAATTATTATTTGATGGATTTCTGCTTGTGTAGTCATTAAAACATTATTCATAAATATCAGCTATTTAGTGTTGTTTTCTGACTACATTAAAATTATGCCATTCCACAGCTGAAGCTTTTTTCCCCCCCAAGTGTACTTCCTGCTGAGTATCTTTTATGAGTTTTCACTTGAAAAACAACAGTCTGCTTTATCTGGGACAAGTAGCAAAACATGCATTATAAAATAATGTTTATATTGTACTGACTAGTATTTTGAGATACAAAATAAGAGTATCAAAATAAGCAGGTAGGACTGAGAACTGCAATATCCTAACAGTGTGGCCTTTTTATGTATTAATCTGCTGTCACACGCTCTTATTATACTCTTAATATAATTATACTTTGTTGATTTAATTACAAATTATTTTGTCTTCAATATTCTCTGTTAGTTGTAAAGTTATTCATGTTAATATTTCATGTTCTGCAAATGTTATTAAAATTTAACATATGAATATGTATTTTTACAAAATTATGTAGTATAAACCTTACATATGAAAATTGTTCATATTAAGTTTACCTATAAATATGGAGCAGTTTCATAATATCAGAAATTGAACATTAGCATACCAAAATAGAGAAAGATATGGGCTGAAGTAGAGTGTGGTAGAGATTTAACCAAAGCTGCTAAGTAGTATTAACAATGGACATAAATTATTTCATTTTAATGAAATATAGAGAATTCTGAGACAAATTGGCTCTCAGCAAATACAGTGGAATCCAAAAAGTTCCTTTTCCTATTGATTTTTGGCTCATCTATAAGATATAAGGAACCAAAAATAATTTCCCATCTCTCGGTGAGCCTCTTGCCTGGAAAACTGTGAAATCTGACCCTACATTGATAACAATTTTACTTCCAAGTACATTAAATTATTATAGTGGGGTTTTCAATGATGTAGCCAGATCAGCTGCATATCCCTACGTGTCTATGAAGTTTCTCACCCATGCGTACCCCTACCTTTATTTTCTGCTGTAGTTACTTGATGCTCATGGAATGCCGAAATGACATAGCTATGTGATACAAACTTGGTACAGCTAGATTGGTTGCCTCACTTGTTATAACTTCTACCCAGTTATTTGCTGCTTTGCTTTGGGAATTACTGACATAGTTCTTCTCACATTCAATTAACAGCTCTATCAAAGGAATTCCATGATGAAGTGCAGTTGATTTTAAAAATGTCACTAGTGGAAAATAACATTAAACCCCAATTCTCCTAAGTGGACATAGAAACTAAAGCAGAGAAGTGAAACAATGCAAAGGCTTGCTGGAAGTCGGCATACGACTGCATTAGCCAAAGTTAGGCAATATCTGTGCAGGACAAGGTACAAGATGTTGGTTAGCTTGCCATACAAAATTTTATTTACTATGGTATATACCAGGGACCAACCTTGTGCTTCTGAAATCAGTGGCACAAGTTTTCCCAATGTTTGAGTTAGGTGAATTATGAATTATTATACATTCCTATTATGACACCACAGCATTTTACTATATATTCAAGGGCAGAAAGATACTTCAGATCACAAATGTAACACCTTTCTGTGAGTGCACTATGCATTATATCCACAGAAAAGATTGTGTTTGCAAACTAGACAAACTTTTTATATTGTTTTCCATTAAAAAAATGATCTCAAAGCAGCTAATAATTAAACATTTATAATTCAAATTAAAAACACTAGGCTAAAACAAAGCATACTTTAACAAGTGTTTAGCTTTAGCTTTTATTTTGAGAAATAATAAGTTTGCAATGTTAAAAGTTCTTCTTACTGGGACTAAAATTCATATAAACTTCAATATTAATATATCTATATGTATGTATGAGAGGCACAATGGCTCAGCAGTTAAAGACACTGAGCTTGTCACTTGAAAGCCGATAGCCTGGGTTTGAGATTCAAGTGCCACAAGACATGATGAGCTCCCATTATTTGCCCCTGCTCCTGCTCACCTAGCAGTTCAAAAGCATCCAAATGCAAGTACATAAATAGGTACCACTAAATAGGTACTAATAGGGAAGGTAGCAGCATTCTGTACACCTTGGCAGATAGTCATGCTGGCCACACAACCATGGAAGTGTCTTTGGACAATGCTGGCTGCCTCAGCTAAGAAACAGAAATGAGCTCCCCCCACTAGAATCGGACACAACTGAAAGGGGAAACCTTTACCATTACCTTTACAAGTATGTCTAAATTCAATCCCAGTGCTCTTAGGGCCTTGTATTATACAAATAAAATTTCAAGATACCTCTCTTTTAAATTGACTTTAAGCTAGCCTCTATTTTTACTTTTAACTTACAAAATAAAACTGTTCTAAAGTAAATGTTAAATGAGTAGTACAAAAGAATTACTTCCACAGGAAACACAATATCAGATTGAAATTAAGGCTATGTTTCAAGTTGAAAAAATAGTAAAACGTATTTTCAAATATTTTGCTCTTGTATGAGTTTATTTATTCTAAGTCTGCTTTTGAACATGCTCCAAAACATTTGATTCCTTTTATGCTTATTTTTAGATATTTTATTGATATTTATTTTTTATTTACTTTCTGATTTTGAAATGCAAAAGAGGAGAGTTATTTATTAAACCAACAAAAAATCAAACTGGAAACAGATGGGAAGTACAATTCTGTTGTTAACTCATTTTACTCTTGAATCTCTTTTTGGTTTTTAATTCTTTGACCATATTTTGTTGGAGTGTTTAGGACTGTGGAATTGGAGTGGTTCTACTGCTGTCTTTCTAAGCACAATCAAAAAGTAAAATTGGGAGATTTGACCCTGTCTTTAGAGATCCCCAGAGAATTCTATTATTTAATATTAAGAGAAAGCCCTGGAAGCAGGGGTGAAATCCAGCAGGTTCTGACAGGTTCTGGAGAACCGGTAGCAGAAATTTTGAGTAGTTCGGAGAACCAGCAAATACCATCTCTGGCTGCCTCAGGGTGGGGTGGGAATGGAGATTTTGCAGTACCCTTCCCCTGGAGTGGGGTGGGAATGGAGATTTTGCAGTATCCTTCTGCTGCCACACTCACCACGCCACACCAGACCCACCATGCCACATCCACAGAACCGGTAGTAAAAAAAAATTGAATTCTACCACTGTCTGGAAGACTCATGTATATGTTTGCTACTAAATTGTTTTAATATGTTCTTTTTCCTGCATAATATTATTAAGGATTATGTTAAACAAATAAAACAGATACAAAAAAGACACAATTAAAAAATGCACACAAAAAAGAAAAAAATATTTAGAAAGTGCATAAACCTCCCTTCCAAAAAAAGAAAAGAAAAGAGGCATTGATCCTACCTGATATGCTCCTTTTCGGGTTGTGGTGATAGACTCCAGGCATCGGTTGACTCTTGTCCTATAGCTCTTAGACTGAGTTCAAACTGAAGATACGCCTTCTGCTAATGGTCACAGTTTCGCCGATGTCACCTGTAACACAGCATCTGCAACAACACCCCAAGGATCCCCTGGACCAGACCTTCCTCAGGGTGGGGCTGGAGTCTATCGCCACACTCCAAAAAGGAGTGTATCAGGTAGGACCAATGTCCCTTTTCCAGTGTGGTGGTGATAGACTCCAGGCATGGGACATACCAAAGCTAGCTGTCCTTATGGGAGGGCCCTGGTCTGGTCTGGTCCTGTTCCCTGGTCATTCCAAGAACCTGTTGCAGGACCTGCCTACCAAATGCAGCCTCATCCGACGCAAAGGAGTCGAACCTATAATGCCTGATAAAAGGCAAAGTCCAAGTCGCTGCTTGACATATCTCTTCCACTGAGGCCTGTGTTGCCCAAGTTGCCGTTGTGGCAGTGTTCCTGGGGGAATGTGTGGTGAGCGCTCGAGGTCGTGGTAGTATCTGTAAGTCATAAGCTTTGGCTATGGTCGCACATCTGCCGACCGTCGATGTATCTTTTTGCCGCTTGAAATGAGACAAAGGGAGCCTCCGTCTTACAGAAGTCCGCTGTCCATTTAATATATATGTGCAGTGCCTGTCTCATATCCAGGATATGCCATTCCCGTTCCGTTGATAAAATTAACTCCTGCGCTGCATGGAATAAAGGATTAATCTTGGGTATGAAGGCCGGATCCAGCCTCAACACAACCCTGTCTGGATGAAAGATGCACCAATCCTCCTTTATGGAGAGTGCCGCCAACTCCGATATTCTCCGGCCAATGTTACACCCACAAAAAAGACCACCTTATAAGTCAGAAAACTAATGTGGCTGGTCCTCAAAGGTTCAGATAGCGCCTTGATAAGGGCTTGTAGTACCCTAGGCAGATCCCAAGTGGGAAAATCTAATAGCTGAGGTATCGATACCTTGGTTGGATCTATGCTACGTGTAGTACACCAACTAAAAAAACCTTTCCATGTAGCGTTATAAATCCTAATTGTGGATGGTTGTCTGGCCACCTGGATCATGTGTATCACACTGGAGGACAAGTGTTCCCCCGTTAAAAGTCTCAGCTCAATTGCCATGCGGTCAACTGTAGCTACTGTGGCTCCGGATGACTGATGGGACCCTGGCTGAGGGAGACCTTGTCCGGAGGAATCCTCCACGGTCTGAAAATTGACATGCCAACCAGATCCGCGATCCAAGGACGCCTGGGCCAGTGGGGCGCTACTAAGATTACCTCTGCCTTTACCTGTAATATCTTTCTGACCACCTGTGGAAACAAGGCCAGGGGCGGGAAGGCATACAGGAATCCCCGGGGCCATGGGCAACGAAGGGCGTTGACCCCCTCTGACCCCGGTGCCGGGAACCTGGAGAAGAAGAGGCAGTTGGCTGTTTGCTGGGGAAGCAAAAAGGTCCAGAACCGGCCAACCAAACCGATTCACTATCTCCTTGTACAAGTCCGGATTCAGGTGCCACTCTGAATGGTCTATTGTGGCCCTGCTCAGTCAATCTGCCTGCACATTTTTTGAGCCCGAAATGTGCTCCGTTCTGATGGACAGTACATTCTTCTCTGACCAGCGACATAGCCGCTCCACCTCTGTAATGAGTGACTTCGAGTATGTGCCCCCTTGTCTGTTTATGTGTCCCTTTGTGGCCACATTGTTGGTGAGGAGGAGGATATGATGGCCCACAACCTGATCTCTTGAGGGCTAAGTGGGCCGCCCTCAACTCCAGCCAACTTATGCTTTGGCGGAAGTCCACCTGTGACCACTTTTCCTGTGGCTGGCATCTGTGGTTATGATCATACGCTCCTGTTCCCTGAAAAGACAGCCCCTGGTCATGCGGTTGGATGTCCATCAACGGAAGGATTTTAATATCTCTGCCAGAATCCAAACCCGCATTGGTGAAGTGCTCCTGCCCGTCCTCTGAAAGGGGAGCAGGAACCACTGCTGGGCCTTGGCTTGGAGTCGTGCCCAGGGAACAATCCCTATGCAAGAAATCATCTTGCCTAAGAGCCTGGATAGTAAGGCAAAGGGAGGGACTCTGTCCGAGCGCATCTGTCTCATTAAAGTCCTGATGCTCTCCAAATGATCTGATGACAGGAACACCTGACATGCTACAGTGTCAATAACCGCCCCCAGATGTAAAAGGTGGTTGACCAGGGTGATGTGACTCTTCTCCACATTGATGGAGAAGCCTTGATCTTGTAGGCATCTTACCGTCACCTGCAGGTCTTCCTTTGCCTGCCTGTGAGAGGATGACTGCACTAAAATGTCGTCCAGATAGCATTGTATCCCGACTGGTCTGGTTCTGAGAGAGGCTACTATCACTGCCAAGAGTTTGGTGACTACTCTGGGAGCCAATGCCAGTCCGAATGGCAGGGCCCTGTACTGTAGATGCCTGCTGTTGTAGCAAAATCTCAGGTACTGTCTATGAGATGTTAAAATCGGAACATGTAGGTAAGCTTCTGTAAGGTTGATTGAGCTCAAGAAGTCTCCCTCTCTGACATTCTCTAAGATTGACTGGAGAGAATGCATCTTGAACTTCCGATACCTCCGATACCTGTTTAGACCCTTGAGATTTAGAATTGGTCACAACCTCTCCCCCCGAGGCTTTCTGAATGACAAATAGGATGGAGTAATATCTGTGTCCCTTGTGTTCGTCTGGGACTGCCTCCACCACCCTGATCTCAATAGATGGTGAATGACAGCTTCCATGTCCCTTCTTTTTGAGGCGTCCCTTGATATGGGACAACAGATAAAAAAAACTCAGAAGTGTTGCAAGAAATTCCATGGAGAGACCAAATCTTATGGTCTCCCTTATCCACACGTCCGTAGAAGTCTCCTCCCATTGGTCTACAAAAAGGCCTAGCCAGCCACCAATGGGAGCCTGGTCCTGGAATCATCGCGATCTCCGAAAGGGACGACTGCCACTCCCCTGGAAGGATTTCCTATTCTGGAGCTGCAATCGATTTTTATCCAAAGCCCCTGTCCTGACTGATAATATTGTCTAGGGGTGAAGCCTCTTTGGGATCTCTGGAAATTCTGTCCTGTATAGGGACGAAAACAAGGCTTCCAAAAAGGAGGTGAGGGACAGCAGTCAAACTGCCTGGCAAGAGATGGGAACACTCGCCTCTTGTCCCTAGATGCCATCAACATTGGATCTAGGAACTCCCAAAACAATTTTGTCCCCCTAATTGGGGCAGATGCTAACCTCCACTTCCTCTTGGTGTCTGCCTGCCAGTGTTTGAGCCAGAGCATATGTCTGGCCATGACCGACGCAGCAATGGTCCTAGCTCCAAACTTGGTGGAGTTAAGCGTGGTGTCCGCCATGAATTCAGCAGCAGCGACCACCTTATTAAAATCCTGTTGTGTTCTAAAGTCACTGACTGGCACCCTTTCCTGCATTTGTTTCAACCGTAGCAGCGATGCTCTGGTAAAAAAGGAAGCTGCTGTGGCTGTCTTAATGGCCCAGGGAGCCGCCGGGTGCACCTTATGCAGTGCTAGCTCCAGTTTTCTTTCCTCCGGTCTTAACACATCCTCAGCCTCAGTGAGGGTAGCAGATGAAGATGCCAATTCCACCACTGGCTCATTGACCTCGGGGGTCTGAAGAAGCTCGGTGAGGTCCGGTGCCATATTATATAACTTCTTCTTGAACAACAGGCCGGTGACACCCCTTCCATTAAATGACATCCATACATACCGGGGGCGCTGGGATAGCTTCCGCTTCCATCAATGGTTCGGAAAAAAGCAGGTCAGCGGGGTCTTGTTCCCCCATAACCTTGTCATTTCTGGAGATGTTCACCCCCCAAATGGGTTGAACTCTTGGCCTTGAAAAGTAAGGCCTTGAATAAATGGGGCCTGAACAGATCCTTAAAGACCAGTTGGTCAGGCGTCAGGCCCTCCTCATCCGACAGCTCTTGATCAATCTGTCCCTCTTCCATAAAGACTAAGTCCTCACTGCCCTCTGAAGAGGCTGAGGAGTCAGAGTGGTGATAAGATTCAGGGGCCTCCCGTTCCTGATATGTTTGGAACCTCCCTTGGCGCAATTCCTCTGGGATCACAGAGCCTGTCTTGCGGTTATGGCCTATGCCGCTTCAAATCCTCTTTTCACCGCTTCCGAGATCTATCCTTGAACCATCTGCAACATATCTCTCACAGAATTCTCCGCCAAGTGGATCCCCGCTGCAATCGGAGTAAAAGATGCTTCAGGTGGGGGTTGCTACTCCTGGACACCTCCCTACCTTGAGGTAGAGGTGAAAGGGACTGTAGGTCTGAACACTGTAGAAGGGCCTGCTTCAGACATCTGGTTTAAATCCAGCTCAGCAGACGCCGCTGCCTGGTCAGGAAGGGGATTAGCAATGATTTCTCTATCCCCTATGGGGCTGACATGTTGCCTTTTCTCCACCTCTCTGGCCCCTTTTGCAACCTGCTTTTCTAAGGCCTTCTGTAATCTTTTCTCAGCCCTCTCCTGAGCCTTCGAGGGTTTCTTAATGGAAAGAGCTTTAGCCTTTATTTTAGCTGCAGCCCCCCTGCTTCCACTTTTGGACCTTTTATATTCACACTTGGATACTCGAGCAGGAGCCACTTGAGAGTGATACCTCTCAGGAACCTCCCCGTGGTCCTTAATAGGAGCAGTTGATGCCATTTTGCGTGTTCAGAATTAGAATTTTAGATAAAGTTCAGTGTGAACACTGACAGGAATCAACTCCTGCAATGCACAAAAACTCCTCTCCAAATGGCAAACTTCCACAACCACTTTAAATAAAAAAAATGGGGGGGGGCTTTAATAACCTGCAATATATCTCCGACATTAGCAGACTCTTCCACGAATTACAGCAGTCTTGCAACTGTCCAAATGGCAGGAAGCAGGCCACCACCCTGAGGCTGCTCTCCTTAGAAGGCAGGCAACCAAGCAGGGGGAAATCCACAAGTTTTGGCCTTTGCTGCTCAAGGTCTGCACTCCTATCTGGACAGGCAGCCTTGAGAGCTCTTCATAGATGCACACCGAGCTGCTGCTCTCTCCCTCGGCTTTTCGCGCTCAATTTGCAGACCGGCAAATACCGTCCCAGCACGGAGTCAGGTTAGCCACATTGCGTCTTCTCTGCATGCCCACATTACCTCCGGTGTTGCCTCTGTCTTCCACGGGCTCCCCGCTCTCAGGCTTTGCTCCCAGCTTTCGAGCCAGCAAAGTAAGCTTGTCTTGAGCGTTTTCGGGCTCACGGCCCTTCCCGCTCTTCCAAAATGGCACCCGCTGTCAGTGAAACTTGTGTATTCGGCCTCCTGACAGCCGAGCACTTAGCACCAGAAAAAACTTTCACTGGCTGAGCCACGGCTCTAAAGCCGCTCTGCTGAATCTCCTGCAAACTGTTCCAGAATGTGAAAAAGCTCTAAGAAAAAATTGAAGAAAAATCACGAGAGCTTTTTTCCAACAAGTCTGACCGAACTCAAGACTGAGTTGAAACTGGGACCGTTGGCAGAAGGCGTGTCTTCAGTTTAAACTCAGTCTAAGAGCTAGAGAACAAAAGTCAACCCATGCCTGGAGTCTATCGCTACCACACTGGAAAAAAGAATATGAAGAAAAACACTTCCCACTTCATCCCCAACATGTTTATTCAACATTAACAAATCATCACTCTCTTTTAAACAAAATACCTCTTCATTCTATACTTCCCTCCATACTCTATAAATTCATCTCCAAATCTTCAGCTCTCTTTATTAATTTGCAAAGATACAGGTAAAATTAAGAAAAATACCCAAGTTCCCATCACCCTTTTCTTAACATTGCAAAAAAAAGAAAGAAAGAAAGAATTAAAAAATATTTAACATCACCAGAAAATTATCCCTATTTAAATATCAAAAATAATAATATAAATATTATGAACTAATCCATTAACCATTTCCAAAAGAAAAGTATCCAATCCAGATAACCATGAAGAATAATCAAATAGAGGAAATTATTTAATCAAAATTGGATAAACCAGTTTTAGTAGTTTTTTTTCTTCCATTCTTATGTGCATTAAATAAAATTCAAATTTCTGTTTTCTTCTATTCTTGCTTCACTTAACATTCTTATGATTCTTATACAAGTGTACTTGTAATTTCCATGAAGTGACTCCAGTAAACCTCTTTTTATTTCAGTTTAAAAGGGTTGTCCATGTCGGTCTTTTGATACATTATTTATATGTCATAAATTGTCTTAATATGCTGATAGATTCCAAATCCTGTGTTTGGATATTACAAATGTTTTTGAAATGGAATTCATAACTAAACTAATTCTACAATTTTGTGACCCAAATCTTTAAATTTTAAAAAAGGATTATTAAATTGTAAGCTTTCAAGTTCAGCAATTTTTTAAAACTGTGCAAGGTGTATATAGTACGTAATGGAATGCTGCTAACAGTAGAAATGTAATAAATGAGCATCGCTACTTTAAAATTGTAAACCATTTGCTAAAGATTACTGATACAATTTTCCTGGGACGTTTTCCTCTCTTGCCAGTCAGACAAAAGTTCTCACACCCTTGTTTTCTTTTCACATTGACCAGACCCATTTGAGGAGTAGATTGAGTTTTGTTTTTTTAGAGCAGATCAAATCAAATGTTTTACTTTAAAAAGCAAAGCCTTGCCAGTATATTTAGCCTAATCCTAGCATTCAGTTGTGAGGGATTGTTTTACCTCTTATTGTTTAGATATTTCTGAGCTGCATTTTTCTTTCAGCCCAGTTCCAATACAATATTTAAATACCTTTTCCAGAATAGATTTTTAGACTCATATACAAGAGCTAATTAAGAACATCAGTGCTGCCATTTCATAAATTCTCTAAACTTTTTGTCTATAATCTGTGCAGTATAAAACTTCATGTATCTAAACTAAGCCACTTTAACTATTTTTTAAATTTCTTCCTGCTTTTTATCCCTCATTTTCATATGCTTCTGCCTCTTTTTGGCCATATGCTGTTGAAATATATGAACTTGTGTAAAGTCTACACATCTCCTTTTCTTACCAATTCCCTTTTTAGGACTCTATCTGCTGTTTAGCAGATTTTAAATTATTTGATATCAAATTTTACAAAAACCAATGTTCTAAAACCAAAACTATTACCTCAGTGATGATGGATTTGGTAGACAAAATTACATGCAAGCTGAAACTCCAAGCACTATTTAAAATTGCTAATCAAGATCTTCACTTTAAATTTATTTTTTCTTACATTTTTCAGTGTTAATGTTTATTTTAACTAATTTTTATTATGGAGTGTGTATTTGCATTATTAAAAATAATATGTGGTGTATCTTTTATGTGCAAAGGGAACAAATATTTTGTTCCAAACTCGGAATGAATCAGCTATAAATTTGAAAAGTTTCATTAGAATCTTTCAACTGTTGTATGATCTGATGGAGCAAAACACAGAATTTGTCAAGCGATCTATATTGTGTTGAAATAAAACAGCCCTCGTTTCTCCCATTGTGGATAATTAAACTTTTGTTCTTAACTTGCAAAAAATCTGATCATGAGTATTTTAAATTAAGATCATAATACTCAAAATTAAGACTCAAACTAATATTTCTAGTTCAGTATACTACTGATTAAAATGTTTGAACATTGCCACTATATCTGCTATTTTCTAATCAGAATTGAAATAAATTATTTGAATACCTTGAATCAGCATCCTTTGAATGTTTTGTCAGTCCTATAAGAAAATACTGATATATGTGGTAACCGATAATCAATTTTAAATATGTTTATATCAGCAAATAATGTTAAAACTGCAACTGGAATGCTGGGCATTATAGTAAACCTGTGCTGAAACTAATGAATCCTTTACTTCAGCTACTATTAGTGTGCCTTTTGAAATTTTTATTTTATCATTTATAATGCATTATTTTTTGCAGAACCCAAATGCCAACATATAGAGCCTTTAGGAACAGCAGCTGGTAGTGCAGTTGCTCATAAGATTAATCAACAGAGTTATTTGTTCCCTATGTACCGTATGGCCACTAGTGTTTATAATCAGATGTTGATTGTAGGTAAGTTATTAAAATCTGTAGTTAGTTCAGTGCTATGTGTAAATGTTGTCCACATTGTAACATAGATATGAGAATTAATTTTGCCAGAAAAAATGAGGTGTATAACAGTGAGAAGAGGTTACATAAATCTTTGTGTTAAAACAAGAGAAATAAATTGAGTCAAGTATGTATAGGTGAGAGGAAGAGAAAATTGGGAAAGTTGTAGTTGGAAAAAGTGGTAATTTTTAATAAAAGAGACGAGAAACTTAAGAGAGATTAGACGTAAAGGCAATGCATAGTTTGCAGTAAAAAGGTATTGAGAGGTATAATTTACAATACTGTATAGATGCAAAGGTATAGTTAGATTTGTTTATTGTTTAAATTTATTTTAGTCACTGCTACTTATTCTTTGCTCTTTGCATAGTGCTTATTACTCAGAAGAGAGTAGTCTGATGGGTTTGAATGAATTGTGATGAGTTGAGAATATTCAGCCTTCAGAAATAATGGAAAATATACTTAACCATTGGTATGTGTGCTTATTCTAGACTTTATGGAAAAAACGCATTGTAATTGACAGTGAAAGGTGAATTTTCCCCCTTCCAAACAACAGTTTGGAAGATACATTTAATATTAGATATTTCCTAACAAACTTTGCACATTTCTAAGGTTTTTATATCAATTATTGTATACAGTTTGTTATTACATCTTATATGTGTTTTATATTAAAATGGTTCTTTCAATGTTATACAAAAGAGATGAGAGAATTGACTAGTTACAGATTAAAAAGTGTTTAAGAAATATTTTTTTTATGATAGGCAAGACTATTTTAATAATATTCTGACTACATGTTTTTTGCACCATAAACTTTTGGAGTACTATATAATTTAAAACAAAACATATGTTTATATTATAGTTCTCCTGAGTAATTGTGAATTTGCTCATGTGAAAAAGATCATATTTCCTAGCTACCATATTACATTTAAAAATATATAAGAATATGATGTCAGAATCAAGCATACTGACTTATTAGAAAAGGATATATTCTGTTTTTAAAGAAACTAACAATTATATTTTATGCATAGTCCAAGATTCTTCTGTATGGTTCTTCTGTATCTTACTTCATGAGCATGGATAGTGAGACAATTTGCAATTATTGAGATTTATATGAGCATATTACTCTAGATGCCATGATGGACTGAATTTTATCTCAGATATTTTACTAGTTCCAAATAAGACAGAATAATCAGTTGATAAAATATATATTCTGGATAGGATTGTTTCCTCTCTAAATGATGATATTTTTAGTCAGGGAGTGCTACTAAGAATTGTGGAATTGGGTCAGTATTTTTCCCTATCTGTGGCTGGTGTGACAGTTGTTTGTATCCTTTCCTAGGAGTTTAGTCTGGTCATATAGATCTTCATCTGTTTAGTTTGTAACTTGCTAAATTTCAGGAGAGCAAAAGGCTTGCCTGAAACCTTCAGGCATTCTTGCAGTCCTCAGGTTGGGCACAAATGAAGTTTTTGGGACTGAGTGGTTGGTTGATTGCGTTCTAGGGAAGTTTTAACTAGCAAAAAGAGTTTCTTGAATCTATTAGAAGCTTAAGATGCACATTATGTTCCCTATCAGACTAGCTCATCCTTTTATTTTTCCTTAAATCTCATTTATCTTAAAACAGCTCAAAGTTCCAAAAATAGACCTTTGGCCCAGCTATAATGATTTTCCTTTTCAGCTATAATGATTTTCATTTTCCTGTTCTTCAGGAAGAAATGGCTGCAGTTTTCCTCCTTTATCGGTAGAGGGCACTGAAATATTGAAAAACAGCCAATTATGTGCTACTGTGCCCTCTACGGATGAAAGCAAAAGTGCAGTTTTTTTGTATGTATATGTGATCAATACCAACACCCTGTGACCAAAACATACAAAAAAAAATCAAATACAATTTAAGATTGTATTGTTATGTTACATTATGTTACATTATGTTAACACATTTGATCCCATGCACATAAACAGATCTTCAAGGCCTTACAAAAGATCAACAGGCACAGGGCCATCCTAATCTATGGAGGGAAAATGTTCCAGCTGGACCATATTGTACAGATAGAAAGTGGTAATATACTGTGTTTCCTTTAAAAAAAAGTTTGAAAGAAATGCTTCAGGTATCACATAAGAAAGTATCTCTCTGCTGTTCTGCAAGGTAGTCTTACTTTTTTACATTACTTATTTACATTGTTTTTCTCTTTTAATTTGCATGCATGTATATATATATCTTTAATTTTTTAATTTTATTTTTTTTAAATATTTAACACTGTGTTATAATATTTGTGTAAACAGATGAATAATGGAATCACCAGGATAAATTGTCAAATAATTTCTTTATCATTCTTAATCGAAGTAGCCAATGTTCCAAAAAGAAGTAAACTAGAGTGAGAAGCTTGGAAGATTCAGGAATGAAATTGCTGTATATAAAATCATATTTGGAAAAAACTCTGAAGGATAGTTTTGATATTTTCTTAAGATCTCACAAAACGCTATTTTAGTTTTAATGAAAAGCAACTGTAAATAATTAGTCAGACAACTTTAAAAGAAGCTGGCTCCTTTCAGAATGGAAAGATCAAGGGCCTAGGTTTCATAAGTTTTTTTTTAATGCAAGAATTGTCTTCTTTATCTATTTACTACTAAAATTCTCATTGTCATGAACTTTTGAGTGAAATGGTTATCATAGGGCAACAATTTTTGAACCAAAGTACCTCAAGTGAGCTAACTTACAAAATGTATCCCAAATGTGGTACGCATGAGTCCCAAGGGAATGAAATTTGAGGAAGTTGTGCCTGCGTTAGTGCTACTATGCTGCTGCTGCAGTTTCATGATCTTCCTTTTCGACATTAGGAGCCATGGCAGTGCAAGGGTTAGAATGCAGTATTGCCGGCTAATTCTTTCCACAGCCAGGAGTTTCATTTTGATCAGCTCAAGGATGACTCATCCTTCCATCCTTTCAAGATTGGTAAAATGAGGACCTAAACTATTGGGTATAATGTGCTGACATTGTAAACCACTCAGACACTACTTTAAAGCACTATGGACTCTTAAGTGCTATTGGGAAGGTGGGGGAGGGAGGGATTCTGAAGCTCCCTGCCATCTTCCCCCAAGGAAAGTTCATGGGGAAGCCAGAAGGAAGCGGAATTTGTTCCCAGTCCCATTGCATCTTTGCCCACCCACAATCATTCTGTTTAGGTAAGGAAATAGCTCCGGACAGGGCACAGGTTGTCTGGTTCTACTTAATTGCCTAAAGACAACTTAACATCAACAAAGACATTATGGAGGTTTTTTTTACTGGCCCATGCCATGCACCATGAAATATTAAATAAAATTCAGAACCCTCATGTTTAACTTGAGATTCCTATTCCATTCTGTCTAATTGTGCAGACTTTCTCTTACAAATGGAATTTGTTATCCTTTTTTTATCCAATTTGTTATGCTTTTTTATAAGTAGCATTGGGATGTCAAGTTAGTCTAACTAAATATTAAATCAAATGAAATTTAATTAACCTAATTTGATCAAATAATTGGCTTAAACATTTATGAAGAAAATAATTCTGAAGTTCCAGTTGGCTATTTTAGTTAACTTCAGTCAACAATTGCTTTAGCTTTTTTGATTTCTTTTACCCTTTTCTGTAAGAATACAGTAAATATTTAGTGAAGTATTAAGAAATTTAAGTTTACACTTTGCACAATTGAAGGGAATGTATTTGATTAATGTAACTTAGGGAACTATAGAAACTTGTTCTTTTTCTAGACATATTTCAAACCAAATAAAAAACCACAAATACATAAAAAATGAAAAGATTTAAAACTAAAAATAAATAACAAGATTCAATACATGGGGTCTGGTACAAAGGTGGTATTCAGCTGATTCTGACCAGTTCTGGAGAACCGGTAGCTGAAATTTTGAGTAGTTTGGAGAACCCGTAAATACCACCTCTGACTGGCCCCGCCCCAATCTATTCTCTGCCTCTCGAGTCTCAGCTGATTGGGAGGAAATGGGGATTTTGCAGTAACCTTCCCCTGGAGTGGTGAAGGAATGGAGATTTTACAGTATCCTTCCCCTGACATGCCCATCTAGTCACGCCCACAGAACCGGTAATAAAAAAAATTGAATTCCACCACTGGTCTGGTAGTATCTATCGCAATCACAATCTGAGTTTGGGAAGAATGATCAAAGGAAACTGAACTGACTGCAAAAGAAAGGTAGAATGTTTTCATGGGATTGGTAATGGAATATAAAAGAATCAGAAACTCAGTATACATGCTCAGGATGAACTAAGGATGCAGTTGCCGCAAAGGTATCTTATTTTCTGGTATGGGTTTTGGAACAGAGTTCTTTGGAAGCAAAACTATTGCCATGAGTTCAAATATTGACCATATTATCTCTTTTCACAAGATTGATAGCTTTGCACACTCATTGGAAAACATGCAATTTTCCCAGTATCTTAAATATAAAATACAGCTATCTGTATTTTAGATACAGCTACAAACATAAGATATAATTTAAAATTCATTGGAATTCAGGGGTACCTGAAATCTTTTAAGTATATTTTTGACTAGGTTTAATTGGTCATTAACCATTATGCTAAAAAAATAACAGAGTATGTATCCTATAATTAACATTTGTCTGAAGAAGTCTCCATTGGAATAACTGTGTAATAACTATTGAATGATCTCTAACTATCCTAACTTAGGTAATAAGTGTTTGTTAGCATATTTCCCAGAGGGAGAGATTCACGCTAAATACAATGTTTGCTCAGTATTAAAGCAGTTGATAACAAGGTCTGTGCAGTTACAAATAATAGTGCTTTGTGTGCGATCTGCCACAACACTTTTCAGTAATGCTATTTGCATGTAGGCTTTTAATTAACATATAACTGTCACCACAGGTTGACTACAGAAGGCTCTTGTATCCAGCAGAGAGATAAATGCCAATGCCACGTTACATGGGTTGGATAGCATACAGGAGGTCTATAATATAAAATGGATTTATAATTAAAAGCCACTCATTACAAAGTTATAAAAGAAAGAATGCCAGCAACCTGGTAATTTCATGGTAGAAGAGTATCATATTTACAGTACCTGAAAGGAAGATAAGCTTGAATTTAAAATGATTTTCCCTCCAAAAGTAAGAGTAGGTGGAAGAAGGGTATGTGTGTGGGAATGTGTCTTGTGTGCATACAAACACAAAAAAAGTTCTATGCAGTGCTCAGTTTCTCCTTACCTTATCAATCAAGGATTGCCAATTTTAAACAAAAACAATATTGAAGACTTGCTCTTTCCATAAATGTGTGTAGGAAGCACACTTAAATATGTTGTATGTATGTAATGTATCTTAGTGTGTCTTCAAAGCTTTCCCAAAAGCTAAAAGAGTAGGGGTCTGAAAGGGCATGGTGCTCTAAAGAGCACAAACCACTAGTGATAAGGTTTTATGCTAGGTTCTGATTAATAGCAAAATTAAGAAAGGGACCTGGAGTGTGCCCAATTTATCTGATCTGGTGGAATGAGAAGATACTGTCCATGAGAAGCAATCCTGTAAATAACCTGGACTTGTGACATTGACCTGGAAAGAAACTGGAAATCAGTGCATCTTATGCATCAGCAGTATAACATGGACAAACTGTGAAGCACCTAAAACTACATGCAACTCAGTATTCTGCCCCAGTTATAATTTCTGCATGGTCTTCAAGAGCAGCCACATGTAGACACAGTGGAGTAATTCAGCCAGAAACTATGAGTGACTATGACCCAGTTCTTCCAATCCAGGAATGGGTACAATTGATACAGCAGATGAATCTGCACCAAAGGTTTCCCTAGCCTTAACTGCCACCTGTTCCTCAAGCAGGAGTTGTGAATCCAAGAAGGCCTCCAAATTGCTAATCAGCTCTCTGGAACTCTAGAACTAGGAAGACCAGAGATCCAGAGCAACTACATTTTGCTAGGATTGAGTCGAAACTTTTTTTTTCTACATCCAAGCCTTTACAGCCTCGGGCATTTGGTCAATACTTGAGACAGTGTCCCTTGATTGGCAATATCAAAGAGATATAGTTGGCTATCATTAGCATAGTGATCATACTGCATCCTGGGTCATCAGATGGCCTCTCTCAGCAGATGTTAAGGAGGAAGGGTAAAAGATCCAAACATTAGGCATCAGAGAACAGGTGTACAGGACTCAACTCCCCCTCACCCCCTAGTAACAGCTGAATCTGTCCCAGAGGAAGAAGGAGAACCATTACAAAACAATGCCCCCCCTCCCATCCAACCCCCATAGCTAGCGAAGAAATATTGTGGTTTGTGGTATTGAAAACCACAGAGAAGTCTAAGAAAGCCAGGATAGTTGCAATATCCTATCTTTGATCCTTCCCAGTTTAATCCATAAGTGTGACCGACTGTCTCAGTTCTATAACTCAGCCTGAATATTGACTCCAAAACAATATAAATAATTTCAGAAAAGATTCATCAGGCAGTCTCAACAAATATAAAAAAGAAATTAATATTCTAAAATGCTAGGTGATTGTGATAATTAACTTAGCTAACACCATGTGCTGTATCTCTGATATTGCATTGGATGCCACAAGGTTCAGTTCTAGGCCTTGTACAGTCATATTTTTACTATTGATTTGATAAGGAAAGGAAATATTTACCAAGTCTGCTAATGGCAAACAATTGGTTAGAATATCTTGAAGACAGAAACTATACCAACAGTAGTGATATATTAGAAAAATACATTGAAAAAATGGAATGAAATTTAATAGAGACAAAATTCATCATTTAAGAAAGAGAAATAAAATGCAAGGTATAAAAGTTAACTGATTTGGTATAATAGTGGTAAAAATTCATAAATTGATTCTAAGGCTATACCCAGATATAAAATTTCTAAACTCATGAAGTATTAATTGTTTGATGTTGTTTTGCACTGAACAAACCACACCTATAGGATGGGTATAGTCCTGGCCAGCATGCTTCAAAAAATAATTCAAATAAGCTGTTCAGAGGAGGGCAGGGAGGCTGATTAGGAAATAGTTGAAAGAAATTGAAAGAATTGGGTATGTTTAGCCTTGGGAAAACTGATGGGATTATACTCTTCAGATAGCTGAAAAGTGGGGGGGGGGGGTTACAGATGCTCAGAGTATACTTTCTGTCATTCTGCAGCACAGAATATGGAATAATGGCTTTAATTTAAGGAAAAGAGATTTTTTCTGGGTTGATATGTAGTATTTTTTTTCAAGATCATAGCTTAATATCATTTTAGAAAATCCATCCCAAGAAGTACTTTTCTAGTTTTCTTCATTTTTTTCTTCCCTTGCCTGGCAGAAAGATCTTGTTTCTTGTTCAGCAAACAAACTCTTAAAGTAGTCACACCTGATCCACCGTCTCATCCTTCTGTCCCTCTGGCAGTTCTAGCTCCTCAATTTGTCATCCATACCTAAGATTTGTCTCCCCTCTGCCACAATCTGGAGACCCCAATACCACTTCACAGAGTACATCAGTGAACAGAGATTCCTGGAGGATAATACTTTCAGAGAGAGAAGATTCAAGATACTAACTGTGGCCCAGCCAACTAGGACCACTGTTGCTAGGAAATCCACCAGGTCAGGTGACCTGGCAGTCCTTTTTTCTTCAAGATCTTCAGCTTACAAGTCTGCAGCACTTGATGGGCAGCATCCTGAACCCCTAGAAAGTGTTGTGCAAAACATTATTCGCGTGCAATTGATAGGTGGAAACTTGAGAACCCTGCTATAATCATTCTGCCATTTCTTGGCAAGTCAATGAACATTAGTTGTAAAATTATTTTACCTATGAATCTAGAACAAGACTGTCAAGCCTCAAGATTCATACCCAAATTAGTATTTTTAAACTGGATGAAAATATGATGGAAACATGAAATGCAACAAATGTAACAAACTTTTTTAAAAAATGCAACAGATACAACTGATTTCTGCATTTAATTATTTAGGGAATGAAACATTTAATAAAGATAATCCCTTCCATATGAATTTCAGAAAACTGTAAACGTTTCCATCATATGCTATCATAAATTTGTTTAGCTATAATTTATCAAAATATTTTAAAAAATAATTACACGAAGGTAAGCAATTTCTGAACTATTCCGTATGTTATCCTATTTTTTTTTTAATATTTTTTTCCTCAGGTCCTCCCATGCCATCTTCTTCATCTAGTCAATCCGTTATTGAACATTTACATTCCCCTCCTCCATCTCCAAATCTCCATGACAACCAGAGATGGTTGCTAAGTACTAGTGCTATCCAGCCAGTTCAGGACTCTGACACTGATGAGGACTATACTGCCAGCTCTTACCTAGTACAGACCGGTCCTGTTTCAGTTTTTGCCTCAGGTCATGGTAAGAATAGGACATCTTGTCCGTAGTTTTTCTATTGCATCTTGAAATAAAATACTCTGACAAAACATTAATTGTTTTTATTTTATTAATTGTTTGAAAATGTATATGAAATAATATAAATTTATTTTATTTGTTAAACAGAAAAAAGTAGGAGAACTGAATTATCTTTAACTTTTCCAATATTAAAATAAAAAATTCTAATCTAGATATAGTAGGGTTCTAATTAGAAGAGCAGGAGGTATTCTTAACTATAGAGATTTTTGGAACTTGTAGCATTTGTCTAACAGTACTGTTCAATGTCTACTCAGAAGTAAACAGGATTACATTAATTGGCGTTTATTCCCTGGGAAGTTTGTTTACAGTGACAGCCTTAGCTCTTATAATTTATAAAGTAGACCATTCAGAATCTTTGGTATCTAAGTTAGTTATGACTAATTAAAGTTCTACTGCTTACAGTAGGCTTATTTTAGATACAGGTACATACTACCTAACTGAAAGGAACAGGATTCTCTGCTCAATTCTCCCCCCAAAATTTTTTTAGATCCTTAGAAATGCCCTACAAAGAACCAGTAAATGCTCCTGAGAAAAGTGGCATGGAAAAAGGAAAGGAGAGTTTTGCAAAATGAGTTACATATTTTATCTAAGAGTTGCTTTAAAATGTAATTGGCAGATATATCTCCTTTCCCCACTGTAGAGCTCACCTTATTGAAGCTTCCACAATACTGTATACATTATTTTCAGGGGACCAGCAGGCTGCCATTGAAAAGAATGAGGGAAAAACCTGTCAAGCTGTCTACGTGTGCCTACATCTGTATCCAATATCGTAACTTTTATAATGTTTGTAATTTTTGGAAGTTAGTAAGTTTAGTAAACATAAGTATTTACAGAAATTCTAATTCAAGTATTTTATCTTTTGTACATGACAGTTCTCAGAAGCTTTATAATTCCCTATAAAGTATTGCTTTAACTGATCAGCTATTTTCTTCTAAAAAACAGACATCCCAGCACTGAAGGAATATTTGTGTCATGTTTTATCAATCACAAAGAACAGTGAAAGGAAAGAATGCTGCAACTTTGAGTTAGATCAGTTGTTTGTTAAATGGTTTCATCTTTTACTGCATTGTGCAGTTAAGAGCATATAATCAGGCCAGTAAGGGATGCTTAATTTATTACTTCCAATTCAGCACAACTAAGTATAATTTTTTTCCTAATAATATTGCATTCAGCTAAACAGGGGTGTCAAACTCACACTATCACATGACGTATCGGGATTTTTTCCCCCTTCACTAAACTGAGTGTGGGCGTGGCCAGCACATGACGCATCCGACCCATGGGCCGGGAGTTTGGCAGCCCTGCGCTAAACAGCAACAAGACAACAGCTTGTTTTTTTAATTCAACCAATCCCAAAGTTTCCAATATTTCAGGATTAGCTAACTTTTGCTTTTAATGTATTTATTCCAACCCTTGTTCAGTAATAGAATTAAAAGGAACCTCAATAATCATCTAGTCTTATTCCTCATTCAGATTAAGATTTACTAAAGCATTTCATAGAACTAGCTATTCAATCTCTGTTTAAAGTCCCCCAATGAAAGTGAACATACCAGTTTATAAGGCAAGCTATTGCGTTTATTGGTAGCTCTTACCATAAGAGAGAAATAATGCTAACATCTAACTTGAATCCATCTTTCAATGTTATTTCAAATCATAGGTTGTGCTCCTGGTCCTGGCAGATAGTAGATAACAAGACATTGCCTTTTTTGTATAACAACTCTTTAGATATCTGAAGGCTGTTATCTTATTTCTTCTTCTAAGTCTTTTTTCCTGCTAAACATACCTAGTTCCTTTAACTGACATTATAGGATTTTCTTCATAATTTTAGTAGTCACTTTTGAACTCATTTGAATGATGTCCATTTTAGATTGTAGTGGTCAGAATTGGACACAAGATTCGTAATGTAGCCTGATCAGGGTAGGGTAGGGTAGGGTCAATTACTTCTGGTAATATGGACTATGAAGGAGGTTACTTATAAGACTAAATTATTGCATTGGTGATCATCTGGAAACATTAACTGATACAAAATGCAGCAGCCTGTTATAGAGTAATATTGTTACTATCATGCTACACCCTTGCTGAAGGAGGTACAATGCTTGTGTATTTTCTAGTACAATTCAAGATTCAGATTAAATTAAGTCCATCAGGGACTGGATATTTCTGATATTCTCTTTCCAAGATAGACTCTATCCACCCAGTTTAAGCCAAGCAGAGAACATCTTACAAATATTCCTACTTAATTTGAAGTATTTGGGTAGACTGTTTTAAAAGGTATTCAGAGATTGCTTAATCTTTTCTGTTAGAATTCCCTTCCATTGGAAAGTACTGGCTCTTAAAGCAACAGTACTTCAGACTTTCACCATTATACTTTAAGCAAAGATAAATTTTTGAGTGAGATTAAATATAGGGAAGTACAGGAATGTTTTCCACTTTGAATTAAATTTCATGCCATGTGTTTTGGGGTCATTTGAAGTCTCATATCTGTTCCTTCATGTGACTACTACCCTTTCAGAATTGCCATTGGAACAAAGTAAGAGCCAGATGGTTTATGACAGAGAGTAGTTTATACAAATTTAATAAGTAAATTCTTGTTCACATTAAATTTCAAACTATTTTCCGCATCAAATTCCTTAAACCAGGTCAGCATTTCTACTATATCATCAGATTGGTTTAGGGTGGAGATGTACAGTTGTATGCGAAAATCAAGGCACCTCTAGCCAAATTGTTTGTTTCAATTAATTCCTTAGCAAAATAGAAGCAGGTACAGAAGTTTGAACTTTATTTTAGTCAGATTTTATAACATCTCTTTCAGTGTTTTTACATATTTTCCTGCTGTCTTATTTATAAATGTATTCCTAGTGCTTTCTTAGTTTCTTAAAAATCTTCCTGTACTTCCTGTACTTGCTTTTGGGATTTTCCCCCTACTCTTCCTTATAAAATTCTGTATAATTCTGCTATACCAGTAGTATTTCTAAAATATTCTTAGGTCTTCTTGCATTGTAATGCATGTTGAGATTTTTTTTCTCATAAACGACTGGATGCTGAAGGTAATTCCAAACCCTTTAGTTCTAAATACTTAATTATTGGATTTGAATATTTCAAATTGTTATCTTGCTGAATATCAAACCTTTTTTCAACCTCAGTTTCTTTACTGTCTCTGGCATATAAGATTGTTTTTCAAGGAAAATTCTGCTACAACTTTCCTAAATCAATCTGCAAAACAGAAGCCACAAATCATTCCAACCAACCTGCTAAGAAGCTTAGTTGACACAGGGGTACTCCTCAGATCCATATGCCAGCATTGTTTTTATAACAATTATTTGAATGAAAGAGTTATTGGAAGCCTTTTCTTCAAAAATCATCTCAAGTATGTAAAATAAAGTTTTGTCAAGTCTGAAATGTTTTGAAACAAAGTGCTTTGTAAGGATAAAACAAGTATAGAATGTTTTGTCACAACCATGTGAGATAGATTTGGACGAAAAGGGGTGTACTATTTTCAGGAAAAAGAAATACCTTATTAACTATTAAGCACAGTTTTAATAAGGTTTGGGATTCTATGGCATAGGAAACAGTATTGTACAGATGGAAGGAAAAATGGATTTCACTAAATATCAACATAACCCAACATTTTTTCTTTTTTAATACCATAATCCTTTACTTAATAACTAATACAAATGCTGTTGTTTATATTGATAAAAATGATAATTGCAATCCCTGATTATTTTATATTCCTATGTAGGATCTCATAGTGTTGAGAGATCAATTGAAAGTCTCTTGGCAGTGTTGTTGTTTCATATGAATAAATGGATAGTTCTTGATTGATTTTAAGAGTCTCATCAGCTTGTCCATTACATCTTGGATACAGATATCTGGAAGATATTACTTCTTCTCTGATGTCACATAAAGTCTGCACAATGCATTCCTCTTAACAGAAAATGGTCTGCTACCACAACATGCTCCCTCCCCCCCAAAGTGATTCTTTGGCATCTTCTGAGTTTGACTTCTATCCTACTCTGTGGAGCTGGACGTGTGAGGCTTGCTCAGGAGGCTCTGCACTGGCTTACACAATGAGATTTTGTTTCATATTGTTGAACTTCCTCATCACAAACTGTTCCCTGATCCTCTTGCTCCTTTGGGTTATCTGCTTCCACTTGTCTTTTGTTGTTTGGTTGCCTCTGACTCTGTAACCTGCTGGTTTGTCAAAAATGTCCATCCATAAGGTATTCTTAACAATTTTCTCTAGAATCATAAATTCAAAGGCATCAAATTTTCCTCATTAAGAGTTCCTGATGACCCAACTTCCACAGTTATCATTTACAATTGGGAAAACCATAGCCTTGACAGTATCTATGTTTTTCAATATGTGATGTCTTTGCAGTTACATCAGGAGTCATCAGAATCTTCTTTCACCATTGTTTGCCCTCAATTCCTCTGATTATTTATCCTGATGCTAATATACATGATCAGTTGTCATTGATAGACACTAACTAATGTGGAAGACTTAGTTGACAAAGTGGAAGTGACCATTTAATCTTGACTTCTTGAATGTAAGAAAAAGCATAATCAAGCGTGGAGTTTGTCTTTAAGAAAACAGATTTTAATAAAGTGAAAACAACAAGAGCAAGATTTCATGCAAGGAAAGCTAAAGAAAAAAGGAACTCAAAATCAATAAAGAATTCCTGAAAACCGAACTCTTAAAATAACAATCTCAGAAAAATCCAACAAGGAAAAAAAAAGAATAAATTGATTGCAAAAATACTGTAGCAGTTTGAACAACTAAAGGTGCAAATAGGAGGTGGAAAGAGGTATGATCACCAGTGATATATATATAGCTCAGAACTGTAGAGATAATGTCAGAAAAAACTGAAGTTCAGAATGAGGTACTTTTAAGATAAATATTAAGAACAAAGAAAATATACTCAAGATAAAGGAAACAAAACCAGTACACTAGTTCTCTACAGAAATGTCAGAAGATTAACAAATAAAAGTCAAAACTGTTCAACTTCTGTTTATCCTCAGTTTTCTGCAATTAAGAGATATGCAACTATAAAAAGAGGATAGAAAGAATTTTTTACTTCCAGTTAAAATTGAAAAAGATAATTACAAAGTACTAGTTGATGGACTGGCCCAAACAGTACTGTAATGGACAGAAGGGATAGGGATAGGCTTGAGGAGCAGAACGATGAGTTGCAACCAAGACAATGGCCAGATAAAAGTAATGTGAGTCTGAGACACAAATGTAATTTGAAAAGGTGTCTCAGACAGACCCTCCATATTTCCCACAAAGATTAAGAGAAGAAAAGTGGTAAACCTATTCAAATTTGCAGTATTCTCTTATTGTGACCTTATAATAAAAGTAGTATTAGCATTCATTACAGATTGCCCAGTCTGACCTGTATAATGTTTAAGAAATCATGGATGATGGGTCAGACAACTAGAAGAGAAAAATACTTGTATCTTCCAAACGGGGGGAGGGGAGGAAAATCTGAGGAATTACAGTCCAACCACAATCCAGGCATCTCTTACCACGCTTCATTTTCATCTTCAAAAACTTCGAGTTCTCAGGACAGTAACAAAGCCCACAGAATTTTTATATTGAAAGTTGGTTATCTGTAGCATCTGATTCTGCGATTGAAACTAATGTGAGATGTGATAATAGGGCTGTGCAATATTTTGGATTTGAAGAGCATAAATAGAAAATCTGCCTACAATTCATTAAAGCTGATGATTGGGGATTTTTTGTTTAGATTCATGCAGTTGTTCTCTTGTGGGTGACATTCAGTCTTAGATTTTAAAAAAGATGTATTATGTTACTTAAATTCTTGTGCACAAGATGCTACCTTCACCTCCTAACCTAGCTATTATTGAGTAGAGTATTGCAAGATTATTACAAGGTACCTTTTAGAAATAGTTTAGTGCATTTCTGAAGGTTGCAATTTGTGCTGTGATATGTGAATCACCAGAAGAAGATTTTGGAAAGAACTGAAATATAGTTGAAATGACTTAACCATGTCAAAAGAACAAATTGAATTTGGTTCCATTTTGGCTTTTTTGGGGAAGGGAGCTGCTATAATTTATAATAGCACTGCTGCACTATAAGGACAGGTTTTAATTCTACCTAAATAGATTCAAGCAGTAATTCATGGAATTGATCCAGTAGTTGGAAAAAATAAATGTTTTAATGACTATATCACACCTGTCCTTGTTTCATTGATTGATGTTCTGACTATGCCATGGTTCAGATCAATAAACAAGGAATGCTTTGAATATGGGCGTGGTTAACAAGTATTTATATAAAAGCAGCCAGCATTGTTTGGTTGCCTAGGTAACAAAGGAAAATATTGAGAATTTTGTGTTAACAATATGTTATTCTGTCTGTATCTTTGTAGTCTTGAATTCTGGCAAATTATTTTGTGGCCCATTTCACAGCAACCAACTGTAGAAATAGTAGCAGAAATTTGGAATTACATTATTTCTTGCGATTGCTTCTATTAAATACAGTGCAGTTCATTTCTGAATAAATAGGAAATACAGTATAGATTGTAGCCTTCAATGTATTCTTTTTCATGTGAATGAAATGAAAAAATAGTATTCTATGGGTTAGTGTACTATGTCAATTACTAGTTAATCACATTGGAAGTCTGCTGAATATTTGCAGAAAATGTTTTCTTGTTAATTGAGTACATGTAAAGTCAATGGTGGGATTCTGCCGGTTCTAGGGGGTTCGGCCAAACCGTTTGTTAAATTGCTGGCTTGCCCCACCCCTTGCCCCGCCCCTCTGCAACACTGGGCGAGGGGTGGGCGAGCCAGCAATTTAACAAACGGTTCGGTGTTTTTTTATAATTTTATTGGCCTGGCAGCTGCCGCGGGGCTTCAAAGAGCCACCCTACAGCTGATCAGTGTTAAAAGAAAAATGAGTAGACCAACGCCTGCAAATATAAATGGGTAGACCCAGTGGTGGGATTCTACTTTGGTAGAACCGGTTGTTAAGTAGTTAAGCCAGTGGTTGCCAAAGTGGGCGGTACCGCCCCCTGGGGGGCGGTGGGATGCCTTAGGGGGGCGGTAAATGACAAGGGAGGCGACAAGAGGGACGTTAGAGGCAAAGGGGGGCGACAGGGGGGCTAAGTGGCAAGGAGGGTGGCCCCCCCTTTGACCTGTGTCTCGCAGCACTTACCTCCTTGCAAGCAAACAGCAAGAAAAAAGCCTCTTTCAGTTTCAGCATAGGTTAATTAGCATGATTAGATCGGCTTCCGACTCTCACCTGATTCGCTCTCAGCTGTTTTGCAGGCTCGTTTGCAAGCTCTTGTTTTGCAAGCTCTTTGCTTGCTGCAAAGAGTGCTCGAGCAGATTTTGTTTTTCCCTAGCTAAAAGGAAAATGAAAGTAAAGCAGGCTCTGCTGCAACGTGACAAAATGAGGCAGGGAGAGAGATTTCTTTTTCTTTTTCTTTCTCCTCACCAAAAAAGGTAGGTGCAAACAATGGGAAATTTAGGGCAAAAGAGGAGAGTTCAAGATTTTAAAAGACAAAAGAAAAAAGCTCTATTTAACTAAGGAATTGTAATAATTGAGATACTATTAATTGTATATTGTGTTGAAAGCAGAATGGTTAAGTTGTGGTTTGGAGGAATATATATACGGGAAATTATTTGGTTTATTATTATTGGTAAATATAATTAATTGATTTGTAAGAAATTGGATTGCATGAAAATAATTGGAATATTCATGTTCATATTGATTAATATACAAAAAAGATAGTTATATAACTAATTGATTTATATTAAAATGTTGAATTTCTATTAAATAACTGTATTACATAATTACATAATTACCCAATGTGAGGATGGATATAAAAATAGATGACAATGGGAAGGAGTATAACATAGAATAGAAGGGAAAAATTGAATTTGATTAAGATTAGAGATGAGGATAAAGGGTAATATTGGTTTTTTTAAAAAATAGATAAGGAATAAATATGGCAAAAAGGAAATATAGAAATTGTAAATTTAATTGAAATGACTAAACACTGTTTAAATTTGTGAACCAGCCAAATACTCTGTTCAAAAAAAATACATTGTATGTTTGTATGTGTGTTTCTAATTATTGCTGTTTATTCATATTTGTTCTCTTTTATTTTTTAAAGTTTAACAATTCATTCTTTATCTTAATATCTTTATATTTGTTTGGGGTTGGCTTTCTTCCCTTTCATCTTTTTTATTGTACAGCAATCTTTCTCCTCAAACCTACCACCTCTCTCTTTTCTTTCCTTCTTATTTTCTCTTCCCCCCCTCTTCTTCTCCTCCCTACTTCCTCTTCCTTTCTCCTTCTCCTCCTCTCTTCCTCCCTCTCTTACCCTCACTCCTACTCTAATTTCCCTTCCTTCATCCCTCTCTATTGCTGTATCCTTTTATGCATATGGACTACTCAGAGGGCTGAAAAAGTTATTTTTGACCAGTCCTCGAACTTACGACTGTCCTCACATTTTACGTTTTTGCTCTAGCTTGTCACTATGATGAAGAGAAATAAGTGACACGGTTGTTAAGAATGCCGCAACGGGCATAAATGTGAGGATGGTCATAAGTGCGAGGACCGGTCAAAAGTACGAGGACCAGTCAGAAATGACTTTTTTCAGCCCTCTGAGTAGTCCCTATGCAGATAGCCACGCCTACCCGGTCACATGACCAGCTAGCCACACCCACCCAGTCGCATGACCACCAAGCCACACCCCCAACTAAGCCACGCCCACAGAACCGGTTGTTAAAAAAATTGAATCCCACCACTGTGTAAAGTACATTTCATTTACACACATGAAAGAAAGTTTATGTGGTGGAGAGTATGTGGAGGTACAGATCAATTATTTTTTATCCCAATTTGGGAATTATTAGTAAGTAAATAGAAGGACATGTGATTTCATTTCAGAAGTTCTCTGTTGGAAAAAAAGCATATTTTCCTAATTTGTATTGAAAGCAACCATTACACTTATGATGTTATTGCACAAAGGATGCAATTATGTAATGATGTACATATGATATCTTATGGAAATGCATAAATTGCCAATCACATCTACCCGACCCCATCAGAGCAGGGAGGCAAGGAATGTTGCAGGTCCCATCCCTGAGGAAGATACACCTGGTGGGACCCAGAAGAAGGCCCTTCTTTGTGGTTTCTTTAACAATAGTGATTAAAGCGATATGAACCATTATTGGACTTTTTGTGAGAAACTAAAATTAACTGTTGATGTGGGGCTTTGATGATTAGATATGGGATTATGGAAATCATGTAAACAAATGAGTAATTTCCCCAAGAGTAAACAAACTCTTAGAGTAAGAGTTTGATCTATTTTTTACTTATATTTGTACCCAAGAAAGTTGGAAGTCATTCTTTTTCAGTTTTCCTTCTTTTCTTCTTTCTTTCTTACACTTTCACTCTTTTTCTTTCCTGAGTCTTTTCTTTTTTCAAATCTGTTTTTTATTTGTTTATCCCTTAGTTTTGTATTTTTTTGACGTATGAAGGATCAAAGACTCAGCCGTTATAATTCTACATTCCTTATTTACAGAAATCATATCAAAATTTAGAATGAAATCCACTGGGAGCCATCTCATATAAGGCAGACTGAGTCCCTGTAACCAAAAAGTGTTTATCGATAGAAGAGAATATTTGTAGCTCATATTTCTAGCTCATTTGTAGGGTCCTTGGTGCTCTCTGAGCCTGATGGTTTTCTTGCAGATGTTTCATTACCAAACTAGGTAACATCATCAGTACTAGAAGGGAGTGGAGTTTGCTCTTATTTTCATATACTAGTGGCTTACCCTGTCAGTGGTAAGTGATCAGTGATCAGTTGCTTCTCCAAAAGTGTTTTGAATGGTGCCGAGTCTCTATAACCTCAGGCAGAGAAGGGCTATTCTACACCCCTCCCTCAAATGTTCTTTAAAATAGTTTCTCAGCATTCCTTTAGGAACCTCCAACATGCAAACTGTGGTTACTCATCCTAAAATGAATCCTCTTTACCTGGAGCTTAAAAAATTGCTGTTTGCTGGGAAGGTGTGTAGCTAAAAGTCAGTCTACATTTAGTCTACATCTGATTTTGGGGATATTTCTTCATAACCAAATAAAAGTGTGTTTTCTCTGTAGTTCACACCCATTGCTCGCTGGATCTGACTGTCATAAAGCAAAACCCACATTTTGTAATTAACTCCCGCACCCAATTTTGGCTGGCAGAATGCTGCACTAGGCAGAGTGCTGTCATGCCCACCTGGCCACACTCACTCCTGGCCACACCCACTCCCTGCCAGCCCTCCGAGGGCAAACACAACCCTCAATGAAATCAAGTTTGACACCCCTGGATTAAGGCATCAGGCAAGAAACCAGAAGAAAATGAGTTCCACCTTATGCATCAAATTGGGTGCCCTTAAACCAATCATTCTCAATCAGATTTAGGAAGGAGAAAATGGCAAATCATTTCGGAAATCTTGCCAAGAAAACTGCAGGGACCTGTCCAGGCAGTCATCTGGAGTCAATAATAACTTGAAGGCTCAAAAACAAATCACCATTTTGGTAAATTTAGCATGGTTATTTTTGGCCACTTATCCCAGTGTACAATTATAACTTTATTGTCACTTTGAATGTACACTAATTGGCATACATTAAAATGAAATTTCGGTTCATATAGCTCTCAAAGGGTCACCACCTCCAATATACCCTGCATAAACATTACTAAATAAACAAATAAATACAAAATAGTATATAGCATAATATATTATATTATACCGTGTTTCCCCCAAAATAAGACCCTGTCTTATAATTTTTTGAACCCTGAAATAAATGCTTGGCCTTATTGCCATGCGCTCAAAAGCCCGATTGGGCTTATTATCAGGGGATGTCATATTTTGGGGAAAACAGGGTATTATAGTATATTAATAATTATTATTTATTATATGCATTCGTCATCATTTCGGGAAAACAATGGATGCCCAATTTTTTTTTTATCTAAGTGGAGAGAGGAAACAGTTTTGTTCCAAACATTATGTATGCATTCATCTTTTTACTCTTGGCAACATATGTTGAAATATGCTTAGGAGGAGTATCTTCCAAAATTCTAGATTATTTCTTGGCTTCTGCAAATGCACAAACACATATATAGATAAATGTTTCTTGACTCATCAAAAGGCTTTCATATAATATTAGTGTCATTTTTAAAAGGCTAGGTTTTCTAGAAGAGTTTCTTTATACAAAATTTGTTCCGTGTTTTATATCTGGTATTCTCTTCAATGTTGCATAAGCAACTTCATAAAGAAGTAATAAAATGAGATTTGTAAATGTGTTTATATGTTGGAAAAATATTAATTAGGATGGTGCAAACTTAGTAAAATGAGTAAAACATGCCTATTTCATGTCTATTTTTCCCTGAAATATGTAAAATTTATACAAGTTCATTAATTTGCACTAACACAGACACGTTTGAAGCATATTTCTGGAACAGCGACAATGCTAAGTATTATCTACATACAAAGATCAATATTTTAAAAAATTTCTTTGTTCAAATAAATTTTCTTTATGCAGGAAAACAGAATAAGTTTTAAAAATTAATAAACCTTTCCAAGTTCTTCCCAAATTATTTTTTTCTGACTCTTTCTTATAATTGACTTGATTAATCTATCTTGTTCTTAGCCTGCCAAAAAACTGTCAGCATTGCACTTCCACCGCAAAAAAAGTGTACAGTTCTGTTTAATTAAGCATTTAGTTGTTCTGCCAAAATCAAACTAAAGTTCCCCCTCATTTCAACTCTGTCTCACCAAAATCAAATTATACAAAGTGGTGGGCAATTAGTTATAATAAAAATATTGGATATTAAATTTGCTTTCTATTTTTTAAAAGAAAATATTTTCGATCTTTTATTTGAGTGAGATGCTAAAAACAATTATTTATTTACTAATTGTAACTACACCATTCTATTTGCCTCAGTATAATTCCAAGAAGGGTTATCTGCCTATTGACAATAGAAATTCAGAATAAAACATGCATATCACCAAGTGCTCATCATCATGAAAACTGATCATCGTGAAAACTATAATCATGAAAACTGATAGTGATAATCATATTTTACACTTACGTTTGAAGTATGAGAATTAACCAGAAAGATACATTTTCAAATAATGAATGCTTATGAAATGTTAAGATTGCTGTTTAATTAAAGTCTAAAGGAAAATTCTGACCTTGGGAGTAGGGAAGGAATGAGTAAACTGTTAAGAATGAACTTTCAGAAAATAATCCTGAGAAGAAAAAGTATCTAAAAGTACCTTATTGTTTATTACAAACAAAGTAATAAATGCTTTGTTTTCTTTAGAACAATGTGGGGCAGAGAGAAATTTGGAACAAGCTAAAATATCACAGCTAAAGTAATCTTGTTAGGACTGGAAACCCCTAATGAATTTTTTGTTTAAAACCCTCCCCCCCAAAAAAAATGAACTAATGAATTATGGTTTTATGATTAGACAGGATAGATTATCGAAAGAAGACCATAGATTAAAAGATAAATTTATAATTGTATTTACAACTGTTGTAAGGTCAGAGATTACTAGTTTGTAACTTTTTATTTTTTTCCTATTTCTCTTTTACTTTGCATTTCTTACTTTTTTAGATTTCTCTTTCATTTCTTTTTCATACTTTATATTAGTTTTATTAATAAAACTAATACAACCTTAATAAAATTATATGAAAATAAAATAATCATCTAGATTAAGGTGCTCCAGGCTAGTTTTAACTTACCCAAAAGAAACTCTTTTCTGGGCTGCTGTACTTCTGATCTTTACTGTGTCACCAGGTCTGGATCACCTTTTTGCAAAAGGTATTTACCGTATTTTTTGGAGTATAAGATGCAGTTTAGTTTTTGGGGAGGAAAATAGGGGAAAAAAATCTGCCTACCAGGTATTCATCTGGCTAGCGTCCTTAGTCTGGTCAGCTTCAGCACATTAGTTTGTTGGTTTTTATCCCCTGCTTGGGGATAAAAAACAGCTTCTAAAGCACAACTGATCTTTGGAGAGAGAAGCAATGAGAAAAGCAGGCAAACCACGGAGATCGCTTCACACGCTAGAGCCTCCTAAGGGCTGAAAAAAAACTTCACAGCTGAGAGTCGGGGGAGCAGGCAAAGTGCTTCACTTGCTACGCCTCGTTAGGGCTGAAAAAAAGCTTCACAGCTGAGAGTCAGAGGGACCAGGTGAAGATCACTTCACTGAAAAAAAGCTTCTAAAGCACAGCTGAGAGTCGGAGGTAGATCTAGCACCTCTTTAGGACTGAAAAAAAGCTTTTAAAAAGTTACATTCGGAGTACAAGTCGCACCCAAATTTTCAGCCTCTTTTAGCAGGGAAAAAAGTGTGTCTTATACTCCGAAAAATGTGGTATTTTATTTATTTCGTATGGTGTAGCAAAACACAGCATAGTGCATGAAATTTACAAAAAGTTCGGCTTCTGCAAGAAATAGTAAAGGTGTTATAACTTTGAATATGCAGATCTGGCTTACACATGCACAGTGGACTTCTGTCAGAGTGGGGATTGACTATTTTGTTAATGGAGGTGTTACAGCATAACAAGTTCAGACACTATGTAGTCTAAATCCTTTCTACAAGACAAACAAATACATAACTATCTTCATTAAAAGAAAACAATTTATCAGCCAACATACTATAAAAATAGTCATTTAAATCTATTCCTTATCACTGAATAGACAGTTCCACTATAATATCATATTGGCTTTTGAAGCTATAGAAGTAGGCTTAGTGTAGGTAGAGTAAGGCAGAAATCTTCCCTATACAGGTAGTTCTCAAATTATCATCAGAATTGGGATATTAATTTTCATTGTACATTATTGCAGTTGTAAGTCAAGTTGAACCCAATTTTTAAGCAGTTTTTACAGCGGTTGTTAAGCAATTCCCTGCGATTGTTATGTGAATCATGCAGTCATTAAACAAATCCAGCTTTCCCCAATAGGTGTTTTTTGATAGAAATTGGCAAAAAAATGTTGTGAACCGTGATCATGTAATTATAGGGTGCTGCAACTGGTCATCAATGTGAGCCATTTACCAAACACTCAAATTGTGATCATGTGATCACGGGAGGCACAGCAGTCATGTAACTTATAGGTCGAAAGTCATTTTTTCTAAAGCAATAATTTGAACTGTCATTTAAATAAACGGCCGTAAATTGAACATCTGTACCAAATTGCCTCTGCAATTAAAATTGACATAGTAAAGAGCTTGAGAGTGCAGCCTTCACTGTGTCCTGAATTTCTATAATAATGTATGTTAGGGATAAATGGAGAATGAGTTAGGCATAGTAGTTAAGATGTCAGGCTAGAGACTGGGAGTTCTAGTCCCACCATAAGCACAAAGGCAGATAGTAACTTTGGACCAATCACACACTTGTAGCCCTAGGAAGGGGACACACTACTTCTAAAAAGCCTTGCCAAGAAAACTGCAGGGACTGTATTGAATGTTTGAATAGAATGGGAAAAAAGGATAACATTGCTACAACTGCCAGACTACAAAGCCATTATAAACTTCCCATTTCCACATAGTATGCAAAATGATCCAAAAAAGATGGACAGAATAATGTTTGTTTGTTTGTTTGTTTTATTTTAATTTACATGCCACCTAAATATAGGTAGTACTTATTTTGACTAAGGTAAAAATATTTAATATGAAAAGAATCTTTCTGAATTAGACTAAAAGCACACACAGTCCTATTTCCCATATTGATAGAAACATGTTAGGCCTAGTCCAAGAACAATATTCAACCAAAGTTCAGCACTATATTTTCTTATACAAGTAGTCCTTGACTTACAACCACAATTGAGCCCAGAATTTCCGTTGCTAAGGAAGGCAGTTGTTAAGTGAGTTTTGTCCCATTTTACAATCTTTTTGCTACAGTTAGGCAAATAATTGCTGAGTGTTAAGTGAATCATGTCATAAATTGAATCTGGCTTCCCCATTGATTTTGCTTGTCAGAAGCTGACTGGGAAGGTTACATATGGTAATCACATGACACCAGGACAATGTAAATACATGCTAGTTGCCAAGTGCCCAAATTTTGGTCACATGACCATGAGTGCTGCAACAATCTTATAAGTGTAAAAAGCAATCATAAGTTACATTTTTCAGTGCCTTTGTAATTTGAATGGTCACTAAATCAATGTTTGTAAGTCAAGGATTACCTGTACCATATAGACAGAATCTTGGCAGACTAAACCTATACTATCCTAACCTAAACAATAAACCTGGGAGATTCTAGTATGTAGCTAGCCAAAGTCCATTCCTCTTCTCACGATCCAGCTCCTGACTGTGCTCATGCCCCTCTACTTGGAATGTGCTCTCTCCTTCCTGGGAATATTCTGTGTTATTGTAGTCCATCACCAAAGGCAAGAGCTTATTTCTCTTTGCTTTTTTTATTTCAGTGGTATCATATACTTACATTAACAGTGAAAGAACTGAAACTTCATTAGAAAACATAGCATAGCATTATATTACCAATATTTACAGGTAGTTAGTGATTTAAACTGTTTGCTTAACAATTATTGTTTGAATTAAGAAAAGCGTACAAAAGAGTGCTTCACAACCAACAAGGCACTTTTCACAAAACATTGCACCATTATTAATTATCATTACCTGAATGGTTAGCAACCTTGTTCGCATTTTATACTCAGTTTTCTTTTTTTATGTATATATATATTCTATTGTAATTTTTTCTTTTCCAAAACTCTAATACATGTTCAGACAGACAGTGTCATTAATTATAGAGATTGGATTAATAGTTCATATAACCACCACATTATATACATATACATATAAATACCTCTTCAACTTCCGTATAAATATTACCTATTTTTGTTTCTGTTATCTATCCACCTATACAATTTTTCCCACACCACATAGTATTCTGAATTGTCTTTTTCTCTTAATCCTAAAGTTAATTTGTTCATTTCGGCACATTCAAATACTTTTTAAATAATCAGTCCCTCTGGTGGTAAGTTATGTTCTTTCCAATATTGCGCGAATGCGATTCTTGCTGCAGTAAGTATATGTAAAATCAAGTATCTTATTTCTTTGGCATATTTGGTTTTTAGTATACCGAGGAGAAATGTATCCGGAATCAACTCAATTTTGCAGTTTGTGAGGTCTTGTAACCAGTGTTGTATTTTGGCCCAATACTTCTTCGCTTCAGGGCATGTCCACCAGGCATGAAAGAAGATATCTTGATGATAATTGCATTTCCAGCATTTGGGATTCAGTTTATACTCAGTTTTCAAGTGCTCCCGTGATCATGTGATCATTTTCTGCAATCTTCTCTGCTCGCTTTTCCAGAAAGTCAATGGAGAAGCAAGCAAAAATGGTTGCAAGCTGCTCTTGCCTGCTTAGAGGACTCCTTCTGATCTATGAGGACTGGCTGAAAGAGCTCCCTGCTGAAGAATTTCAATATCATGCAAGCATACATGGCATCCGAAATCTTAGCAGACATGGAGCTAAAATCCTTCAGAAAAGAGCTCTTTTAGCCAGAGTTGATAGGTAGCTAAAATCCAAGCAGAATTTTCATCTGCTGAGTGGAGGGACAGTGCAGTAAGGAAAATGTATTGCCTCAGTGGATGGCCAAAGCCCAGGTGAGGCTGCATCTGAGCTTAACAACCGCTTGCTCAATGACCAGTGTCTTAAGATGTACAACACTGGTTGCACTACTTTTTAAGTAGTGTAACTATTTAAAGAAGAAAAGATATATCTATGACTACCAGCTGGTCTTAAATATCTATGCAGAAAGTTATTTGAGAAGTTGACATACTGAATGGAATTAGATGATTCTAGCAGAAATGAAAGTAAGTTTCCAGAAGGTAGAAGGTGATTGAAGTAGGACTTGTAATAAGCTGTTAGGGTGGAGAAATGCAAAGAATGCAGAGAATGAGTTAATGCAAAGAATGAGTTAAGAGCTGCTTAACTCATTCTTTGCATCAGTTTTCACACAAAAAGAAACTATAGCGCAACCTACCAAAAACATAACCATAAAAAACCGTGTAGAAATAAAAATTAAAATAAGCAAGAAAATAGTAAAAGAACAGCTGCCTTATCTTGACAAATATAAATTACTGGGACCTGATATATTACACCCATAGTTCTAAAGGAACTGGCAGATGTTATCTCAGAACCCTTGTACCATATCTTTCAAAATCCTGGACCACTGGGGAACTACCTGAGGGTTGGAAAAGTGATGATGTGGTTTCCATCTTCAAAAAAGGGAAAAAAAGATCCAGGAAACTATAGACCAACCAGCCAAACATCAATACGTGGGAAGATACTGGAAAAGATAATAATAATAATAAAAAAAAACCAGATCTAGAAACATCAAGAAACAAATAAAAGTTATAATTAGAAGCCTGGTTTGTTGCATGGGTTTATTAAAAACAGATCATGCCAAACCAATCTTATTTCATTCTTTGACAAAGTGACTAAATTAGTAGACCAGCAAAATGCTGTGGACATAGTATACTCAGATTTCAGTAAGGCATTCGACAAAGTACACCACAACCTACTTCTTGGTAAGCTAGGAAGGATAAGGATAATTTTATTTCTATACCGCCCCTCTCCCGAAGGACTCGGGGCGGTGTACAGCCAGGTAAAAACACAATACAAATATCACAATTTAAATTTAAAAAATTATTTAAAATATTACATTTAAGGCCAATTAAGTAAAAAACCCAAAAATTTAAGAATTTCAAATTTAAAACTCAATTATGAAGCTAGCCCTGCCTGTCGGAAGAGCAGGGTCTTAAGAGCACAGCGGAAAACTCGGAGGTCAGAGATCTTGCGTATGTCCGGGGGCAGTTCATTCCAAAGGGCAGGGTCTCCCACAGAGAAGGCTCTCCCCCTATCCTCGTGGAGGATAGACATCACCATCACCAGATGGAGTTGTAACTGGCTGACAAACCATACTCAACAAGTAGTTCTTTATGTTATTACATCAGCATGGAGGGATGGGTGTCACAAGGTTCAGTCTTAAGCCCAGTACTCTTCAATATCTTCGTAAATGACTTAAGTGGGGAAATAGAAGGGGAACTCATCAAATTTGCAGATGAACACTAAGCTAGCAGGAATAGCTAAGACCCCAGAAGACAAGCTTGGTATCTAAAAAAAATCTTGACAGATTTGAAAAATGGGCCCTACCCAACAACATTTTATTTATTTATTTATTTATTATTCGAATTTCTATACCGCCCTTCTCCTTTCGGACTCAGGGCGGTGAACAGCCAAAATAAAAACATTTATACATAAATACGATTAAAAATAGATTTAAAATAATTAAATTTGGCCCATAGTTTAAAATTTATCAATTTAAAATCCATATCAAAATTTAAAACCAACCATAAAATCATAAAATCAAGAGAGACCGGCTAACTGAAAGAGATGAGTTTTTAGGGCCTGACGAAAGGTCCGGAGGTCGGAGATCACTCGTATCTCTGGGGGTAGATTGTTCCAAAGGGTAGGTGCCACCACAGAGAAGGCTCTCCTCCTGGGGGTCGCCAGCCGGCATTGTCTAGCCGACGGCACCCTGAGGAGGCCCTCTCTGTGGGAGCGAACTGGCCGGTGGGAGGCAATTGGTGGCAGAAGGCGGTCCCGTAAGTACCCCGGCCCTAAGCCATGGAGCGCTTTAAAGGTGGTCACCAACACCTTGAAGCGCACCCGGAAGTCCACCGGAAGCCAATGCAGCTCGTGCAGGAGAGGAGTCACATGGGAGCGCCCAGTCGCTCCCATAATCCCCCGCGCGGCCGCATTCTGCACCAGTTGGAGCCTCCGGGTGTACCCCAAGGGGAGCCCCATGTAGCGAGCGTTACAATAGTCCAGACGAGAAGTGACGAGTGCTTGAGTGACTGTGCGTAGGGAGTCCCAATCCAGAAAGGGGCGCAACAGGCGTATCAGGCGAACCTGATAAAAAGCCCCCCTGGCCACGGCCGTCAGATGCCCTTCTAAGGACAGCCGTGCATCCAGGAGGACGCCCAAGTTGCGGGCCCTTTCCGTGGGGGCCAATGATTCGCCCCCAATAACCAGCGATGGCGTCAGCTGGCTATACCGGGACGCCGGCAGCCACAGCCACTCGGTCTTGGAAGGGTTGAGTCGAAGCCTGTTTCTCCCCATCCAGACCCGCACGGCCTCCAGGCACTGGGACATCACTTCCAAGGCATCGTTGGGATGGTCTGGGGTGGAGATGTACAGCTGAGTATCATCAAACATGAAATTTAATGTGGAGAAAAGCGAGGTGTTTTACCCTTAGGCAGGAAAAACTAACAGTACAGGTACAGATTAAGCGAAACCTGGGTCAAAAACAGTAACTATGAGAGTGACCTTGAAGGCTAGTGGATGATCACTTAAATAAGAGCCAACAGTGTGCAGCAGCTGCCACAAAAAAAGCTAATACAATCCTTGGCTATATAAACAGAGGCATAGAATCAAAATCACATGAAGTATTAGTACCCCTTTATAAAACCGTAGGAAGACCACACCTGGAATACTGCATTCAGTTTTGGTCACCATATTACAAAAAAGATGTTGAGACTTTGGAAAAAGTGCAAAGAAGGGCAATTAGAATGATTAAAGGCCTGGGGACTAAAACATGAAGAACGGCTGTATGAACTGGGTATGGCTAGTCTAGAGAAAAGAAGGACTAGGGGGTGACACGATAGCAGTATTCCAGTATTTGAAGGGGGCAACTTATTCTCCAAAGCACCAAAAGGCAATAGAAGAAACGATGGATGGAAACTAATCAAGGAGAAAAGCAACTGGAATTAAAGAGAAACTTCCTAACAGTGAGACAGTTAACCAATGGAAAAGCTTACCTTCAGAAGTTGTGTTTCATCATTGGAGGTTTTTAAGAAGAGACTGGATAGCCACTTGTCTCAAATTGTATAGGGTCTCCTGCTTGAGCAGGGGATTGGACTAGAAGACCTCCAACATCCCCTTACAGCTCTATTCTGATTGATTGATTGATTGATTGATTGAAATATAGCCATGGTGAAATTATAAAATTGATAATTATTTGTGTTAACAGTTATTTAATTAGTTTTTTAACTAGAGCTGTCAAATTACTAATTTTAGATTTAGTGATGGCAACAATAAAGACTACTAGCAACATTTTAAGAAAAGTATTTATATTAGCAAATTATGTCGTAAATGTTCTGTGATAAGCAAGATGGATAAATACGAAGTCTAGATCTGCTTAAAAATAATTGCTGGTTCAAGTTCAGCTTCTATCCTTGAGGTTTAGTCCTGTTAATGCTAGTTCATCACTTTTAGATACAGAAGAAAATCATCTATATTTGGCTTGTTTCTACACTGCTTTGAAAATAATAGAAATAAGAACAGTGCTACAACAGAATAATTTGTATTAGCCTAAAGTAGATGATAATTTCTACAACTGTAATAATTAGAAATATATTGTTAAAACCAGAGGAAGCATATTCCAAAAACCTTTATATATGAAAGTATTTCAGATAGTCACCTTGCCTGTGTTTAGTATCCTATTTATAATAAGCTTTAAGGAGGGAAAAATAAGGAAAAATTATTCTGCTCCAAAATTTTCAGTTTTGCTTAGGGATGGTTTCCCTGAAGCCTGGTTAAAATTCATTCTCACATAAAATGTCCAGTTAGGATTAGAATTACGTTTCCTTTGTGTTAAAAACTAGCAGAAAGGTTAAATTTGGAATTTTTATGGATAGTGGAAGTCTTCCATTTTAGCTTAGTTTTAGTCTTAGCAAATATTTAGGGAAAAATTATGCTGACCCAATATCTGCGTTTAGTGTTAAATTTCCTTGACTTCTCAGCTAAAACTGGCAAACAAATTCAGGGTGATTTTTAATAACTAGTGGGAATTTTACATTCTATTTTTTACTAGATTTTTTTATTGAAAAGAAAAATAGGGAAGATTTATTCTGTACCAAATTACACAGTTGGTTTAGGGTTTTCTTGACCCCAGTGCTTAAAAACTAGCAGAATGGGTGATACACACCCTTATGTTTCTGATTTAACATACTCCTGCAGAGAAAAAAGATTTCAGTCCTAGAAAAATAATTACGGAAAAATACATAAGGACCCAATATATGCAGTTGGCTGCCTTGAAGGTTCTGCCAAACTAGCAGGTAGGTTAGAGTCAGGATAATTTCTTTATGGATAGTGCATTTCTTATATTTCTTAATTTCCTTGGTTTTGGTTATTGAGAATAATTCATAGAAAATAAATTCGTTTTATCTTATTTTAAATTTTGTATTTATATGTTTTATTCTATGGCTGTTCACCACCCTGAGTCCTTCGGGAGTAGGGCGGTATATAAATTCAATAAAATAAGAAATAAATAAATAAATATATTGTGACAATACCAATGAAGAAGAAAAATAACAGGTCTTAAAAGAAACCAGCATGGCTATATAAAGAACTCTCTGACAAATTGAATGACAAAAATGGACAAATATAAAAAGTGGAAAGAGGGGCACATAACTAAGGCAGAATATCAGCAAATAGCTCGAGCCTGCAAAGTTGAAGTGAGGAAAGCTAAGGCTCACAATGAACAAAGGCTTGCGATAAAAGTAAAAAATAACAAAAAAAACTTCTTCCAATATGTTAAAAACAAGAAAAAAGTCAAGGAAACAATTGGCCCATTGCTGGGAGAAAGTGACAAGAAGATGGCAAGCAAGAGAAAACAGAACTATTTACTTCGGAGTATTTTTCGGAGTATAAGATACACCGGAATATAAGATGCACCTTAATTTTTGAGGAAGAAAACAACAAAAAAAGAATTCTACCTCTGTCTACCAGCATCAGGATCAGCCGCATCCTCACTTCCACTTGATTTTGATAACGAGCAGCACAGATCTTTTTATCCGTTTAAAACAAATCCTATCACTCTACGCGCATTTAACTGGAATGAGTGGGGTGGGGGACGATTTTCATGGGGGCAGAAGAGGGACTTTGCATCGAAGGCTCCACTCCCGAGACTCCCCCATCTTCCTACCTATAGCGTTGAAAGCTTGGCTTTCTTCCTTCTTTGGCCTGGATTATGGTACCTTTCTATTTTGTAGTATTTTGTGGTATCCCTTAATGATTATAGACCAGTAGCTTTAACATCTGTTGTCATGAAATGTTTTGAGAGGCTGGTGTTGAACTATATTAAGGCTAGTCTTCCATCTACTTTGGACCCATACCAATTTGCATATAGGGGTAATAGATCAACTGACGATGCTATGTCTCTTGTTGTCCATATTGTATTGAATCACTTGGAACAACAGGGGACATATGCGAGACTGTTATTTGTGGATTATAGCTCTGCCTTTAACACCATTTTACCCAACAGGTTGTTTTTTAAAATGTCCAATTTGGGTATAAATCAGAGGATTTGTTAGTGGATAAGGGATTTTCTGACAGGTAAGCCACAGTCAGTAAGGATGGGATCTCACCATTCCTCTACTCTGATACTAAGCACAGGAGCCCCCCAGGGTTGTGTGCTAAGCCCTTTCCTTTATTCCTTGTACACACATGACTGTACCCCATTGTATAACACCAATGCAATTATTAAATTTGCGGGAGACACAACAGTGATGGGGCTCATTAATAAGAACAATGAGTCTGCTTACAGGAAGGAAGTACAAGGGCTGACATTGTAGTGTAATGAAAATAATCTCACACTTAACACCACAAAAACTAAAGAATTTATAATTGACTTCAGGAGGAAGAGAGATGTACATCTACCATTGTACATAAATAGTGAGAAGGTGGAGAGGGTGGATAGTTTTAAATTTCTGGGCATTTATATCTTGGAGGACCTCTCATGGACTATGAATGCTAACATGCTTGTGAAGAAGGCACAGAAGAGGCTGTACTTCTTGAGAATGCTTAGGAAGATAAATCTATCTCAGCATCTACTTCTGTCCTACTACCGCAGCACATTGAGAGTGTCCTGACATACGACATTCTTGCATGGTATGGGAACAGCTCTGTAGTGGACAAAAAAGCTCTACAGAGAATCATTAAAACTGCCCAGAATATCATCAGACTCCAGCTACCAGCCCTGGATGACATCTTCGAATCTTGCTGTTTGAGAAAGTTGCATAACATTCTCAGAGACTCTTCCCATCCTGCTTACAATCTTTTTGGACTATTGCCTTCTGGCAGAAGATACAGAACAATTAAAACTCAGACCACACGTTTTCTGAATAGTTTTTATCCCAGAGCTATAATTGCACTCAACAATGAACTAAAGGGCCACCATCAGTGAGCTGTTGGACAATATTACTTGGTCTGTTGTGTGGATGTTTGGGTGGTTTAGGGGTGGAGAATTGTGGTGGGTGGGAGTGTGTTTGGGGATTGTTATGTGTGTTGGACCTGGTCTTCGGGTGTTACGTGAATTTCGTTGTATGGGTATACTGTGTATACACGTACAATAACAACAAAGCTATTATTTATTTGTAGAAAGTGCAGCTTTCTTTCCCCGTTACTTAGAGGCTTTGGTTTAATGGGGTGCTCCTGCAATCTGCAGACACTACTCGCTTTCCCCGAAGAGACCCCTCGCATGCTCTGGGGGGAGGGTCAGGGCACAGCCTAAGGAACAAACCTCTTTGGGATGGTCGGGGGAGGGAATCTGCCCAGCGGCTTTGGCAAACAAGGTGGGCCCCATGGTTCGCAGTTGGTACCATCTCTGGCCGCCCAGTGGGCAGCTCCAGGCAGACAATGGCCATGATGACTCTGCACATTGCAGAGCCGCTTGCCCTCCTCCTCCTCAGCAGACTCACCTTCTCTTTCCTCCTGGCCAGATCCACTGCCTGAAACGCAATGCACTTTTTTCCCCTCCGCATGCCCCGTTTTTGTAATTGGAAAGGAAAGCGTTTTTGGGTGTCAGACCCTCGATCCCCTTCAGGTGAGTCTGCTGAGAAGGAGGACGAGGGCACGCAGCTCTGCAATGTGCAACGGGGAGGAAAGCATTTTCAGGCGGCAGCACTGCGATCCCCTCCCCGATTCCAAAAACGGTTCCTGGTTTCCCGATGCACATTGCAGGGGAACCAGCTGCCGCTTGAAACACAGCTCTGTGAATTGCATTGGGGAATCGGGCCAACAGGCGGCAGTGGCTGGAAAGGAGGATATTTCACTTTAGGGGCTCCCACTTGGCTCGGTCAGAGGGGGGACCAGCCGTTAACCGTGGGGCCCACCTTGTTCGCCAAAGCCGCCGGGCAGATTCCCCCCCAGACCATCCCAAAAAGGTTTGTTCCTCAGGCTGTGCCCTGACCCAAATCCCTGCCACCTGGAACTGCCTGAAAATGTCCAAAGGGTGAGGGCTGGTGGGTGAGTGGGGCTATATTTGGACTAGAAGACCCACCCAGATTTTCACTTTCTTGTTGGGGGTAAAAAGGTGCGTTTTATACTCCGAAAAATATGGTAACTCATTTTTTGCATCTGTCTTTATACAAAGGGAAAAAACAGTCCAACTTATCAAAAACAGCACCACAAAAAACAGATTAGGAACACAAGTTAAAATAGGGAAGAAAATGGTGAGCACCTGTCTACCCTAGACGAGTTCAAGTCACCAGGACCAGATGGATTACACCCCAAGGTTCTGAAGGAACTGGCAGATGAGATCTCAGAACCACTGAACTTTATCTTTCAAAGATCCTGGAGCACCGGGGAACTGCCAGAGGACTGGAAAAGAGCTGATGTAGTTCCCATCTTCAAAAAAGGAAAAAAAAATAGATCCAGGAAACTATAGACCCATGATGGCGAACCTATGGCACACGAAGCCATATTAGTGGGCACGCCAGCTCAGCTCTGGGGAGCATGCACGTGCCAGACAGCTGATTTTCGGGCCTTCTGGGCTCACCAGAAGTAGGGAAACAGTCTGTTTCCTGCCTCTGGAGGGCCTGGGGAGGTGGGGAAGGCCTGTTTTTCTTTCTTAACTGTCTCCAGATCCTCTCTAGTTATCTGGGAAGTGTGAAAACAGTCTTTCCCACTCCCTTGGAGGCCCTACGGAGGCTGAAAGGGCCCATTTCCCGACTCCCGGTTGGACAGGAAGTGATGTTTTTTGCTGTCCCCAGCCCCAGACGCTCCTAGGAAGGCTCCTAGAGAGGCTCCTAGAGAGACTCTGTAGGCTGGGGACTGCAAAAAATGTCACTTCCTGTCCCTTCCCAGATAAATAGAGAGGATCTGGAACCAGGTAAGAAAGAAAAACGGGCCTACCAGGCCATCATGTGTCAGGAGCGGGGGGGGGTGTTTGCGCGTGCATGCTCCCCTCCTGGCATGCAATGGCAAAAAGGTTAGCCATCACTGCTATAGACCCATCAGCCTGACCTCAATACCAGGGAAGATTCTGGAAAAGTTAATCAAGCAACAAATCAGCGAACACCTAGAAGCAAGCAAAGTAATAACCAAAAGCCAACATGGGTTTGTCAAAAACAGATCATGCCAGACTTGACTTATTGCATTCTTTGACAAAGTGACAAAACGAGTGTTCCAGAGGAATGCTATCGATATAATTTACTTGGACTTCAGTAAAGCATTTGATAAAGTAGACCATAACCTACTACTTGATAAAATAGAAAAATGTGGGTTATTATTATTATTGTAATTATTATTATAATTTATTTTTTATACCACCCTTCTCCCGAAGGACTCGGGGCGGTGAACAGCCAGCAGATAAAATACAGAAAATACAAAAATTAAAACAATATTAAAAACCAATTAAATTAATTTGGTTAAAACACCCCCATATTAAAAAACCCATAATTTAGCAATTTAAAATTAAAACAATTTTAAAAATATGGTCAGGTCAGCCCAGCTTGATGAAACAAACATGTCTTTAAGGCACGGCGGAAAGTGCGCAGATCCGGGATCCACCGTATCTCCAGGGGCAACTCATTCCAGAGGGTCGGTGCCCCCACAGAGAAGGCTCTCCCTCTGAGGGCCGCCAGCCGACATTGTTTGGCCGACGGAACCCTGAGGAGGCCCTCTTTGTGGGAGCGTACTGGTCGGTGGGAGGCTACTGGCGGCAGAAGGCGGTCTCGTAAATACCCGGGCCCTAAGCCATGGAGCACTCTAAAGGTGGTAACCAATACCTTGAAGCGCACCCGGAAGACCACTGGGAGCCAGTGCAGCTCACACAGGAGAGGTGTTACATGGGAGCATCGAGTCACCCCATCACCACCCTTGCGGCCGCATTCTGGACCAGTTGGAGCCTCCGGGTGTTCCTCAAGAGGAGCCCCACGTAGAGAGCATTACAGTAGTCCAAGCGGGACGTGACCGTGCGCAAGGCATCCCGATCCAGAAAGGGACGCGACTGATGGATCAGGCGAACCTGATAAAAAGCCCCCCTGGCCCCGCCCGTCATATGCTCTTCCAAAGACAGCCGTGTATCCAGGAGGACACCCAGGTTGCAAACCCTCTCTGTGGGGGCCAACGACTCACCCCCAAAAGTCAGCGATGGTACCAACTGACTATGTTGGGATGCCGAGAGCCACAGCCACTCGGTCTTGGACGGGTTGAGCCTGAGCCTGTTTCTCCCCATCCAGATCCGCACGGCAGGGGGCACCGGGACATCACATCAAGGGCATCGTTGGGGTGGTCCGGGCTGGAGATGTACAGCTGAGTATCATCAGCGTACAGATGACACTTCACCCCGAAACCACGGATGATCTCACCCAGCGGCTTCACATAAATGTTGAACAGAAGGGGCGAGAGAACCGACCCTTGCGGTACTCCACACACAAGGCGCCTCGAGATCGATCTCTGCCCCCCTGTCAACACGAACTGCGACCGGTTGGAGAGAAAGGAGGAGAACCACCGCAACACGGTGCCCCCTAACTCCAACCCCTCCAGTCGGCGCAGCATGATACCATGGTCGATGGTATCAAAAGCCGCTGAGAGATCTAATAGGACCAGGACAGATGAACAACCCCTGTCCCGAGCCCTCCAGAGATTATCCACCAACGCGACCAATGCCGTTTCCCTGCTGTGCCCAGGCCTGAAACCCGACTGGAACGGATCTAGATAAACCGTTTCCTCCAGGAACCGGGGAAACTGTCGCGCCACCACACTCTCAACAACCTTCGCCACAAAGCGAAGGTTGGAGACAGGACGATAATTTGCTAATACAGCCGGGTCCAGGGAAGGCTTCTTGAGGAGGGACCTCACCACTGCCTCCTTCAAGGCGGCGGGGAAGTTACCCTCACTCAGAGAAGCATTGATAATCCCCTGGAGCCAGCCTCGTGTAACCTCCCGGGAGGCCAGTACCAACCAGGAGGGACACGGGTCCAGTAAACATATGGCCGCACTAAGCGTGCCCAGAATCCTGTCCACATCCTCGGGAGCCACAGGGTCAAACTCCTCCTAAGTGACATTCTCAAGGCCCGCCTCCATCACCCCGCCTGAAACTACCCAGTCAGAGTCCAATCCTTCCTGAATCTGAGCCATTTTGTCATACAGATATTTCATAAAGTCCTCAGCTCTTCCGTGTAAGGGATCGTCCCTCACTCCCTGATGGAGTAGGGAGTGGGTCACCCTAAACAGGGTGGCTGGGCGATTATCTGATGATGCGATAAGAGCGGAGAAATACTCAGATTTTGCCGCTTTTATCACCACTAGGTAGGTCTTAATATGAGACCTCACCAGTGTCCGGTAGGATTCGGATCGGCTGGCCCTCCAACTGCTCTCTAGGCATCTTTTCCGGCGCTTCATTTCCCTGAGCTCCTCAGAGAACCAGGGAGCCACACGGGATCGGCACCGGGTCAGAGGCCGCAAAGGCATGACGCGATCCAAGGCTCTGGCAGCCGCCCTATCCCAGGCGGCTACCAGGTCCTTGGTCGAATCATGAGCCAGAACCTCAGGAAATGGCCCAAGTCTCCGGAGAAGGGCGGCATATAAATCAAATTTTTTTTTAAAAAAAAAAAAGCTCCCTCTGGAATCCATCCGGATCCATCAGGCGCCTGGGGCGGAACCACCTGACCAGTTCCGCCTCCCTGCGGCAGGGGGCAGCAGTACAGAAATCCAGTAGGAGGAGCAAATGATCAGACCATGACAAGGGTTCGATGACTACATCCCCTATATCTAGATCATTCAGCCACTGACCTGAGACAAAAATCAGGTCCAGAGTGTGTCCCCTGTGTGTGTCGGGCCATGAACTACCTGGGTCAGGTCCATAGCCATCATGGAAGCCATGAACTCCCGAGCCGCTTCTGACATCTCGCCAACGGACGGCAGGTTAAAATCCCCCATAACCATAAGTCTGGGGGTATCCACCGCCACCCCGGCTATCACATCGAGCAGCTCGGGCAGGGTCGCTGCTACGTGGCAGGGAGCCAGGTACGCAGTCAGCAGGCCCATCTGAACCCCACGACTCTACAAGGAGGGACTCACATCCGTCTATCTGAGGAACAGTGGCCTCCCTCGGACTCAGATCTTCTTTAATAATAACCGCCACCCCACTGCCCCTACCCTGAGCCCTCGGCCGATGGAACGCGCAGAAACCTGGTGGACACAGTTCAATGAGGGCCCCCCTCCTCCTGCCCCAACCAGGTCTCTGTAACACCCGCCAGGTCCGAACCCCCTCCTGTATGAGATCGCAAATGAGGGGGGCTTTATTTACCACGGACCTGGCGTTGCACAGCATCAGCCGAAAACCCGGGCCCTGAGGATCTGGACTACCCAGGGAACAAGAGGAGCCTTGGTGGCCAGAGCACGCAATGGCTTGAAGATAGCGAATGAGCGCTCCCTGAACATGATATGGCCCCCTGCTCCCACCATATCTTCCCCTCCCAATCACCAGATGGTTGGGAGGGGCAGATGGTGATGCTGGGTTAGACAGAATCACCACCAGATGGATTCATAACTGACTGACCAACCACACTCAATATGTAGTCCTCATTGGAACTGTATTAACATGGAGGGAGGTATGCAGTGGGGTACCCCAGGGCTCTGTTTTAGGCCCAGTACTCTTCAACATATTCATCAATGATTTGGACAAGGGGATATATGGGGAACTCATCAAATCTGCAGATGACACCAAGCTAGCAGGAATAGCCAACACTCCCGAAGATAGGCTTAAGATACAGAAGGATCTTAACAGACTTGAACGTTGGACATTATCTAACAAAATGAAATTCAATGGTGAAAAAAGTAAGATTCTACATTTAGGCAAGAAAAATAAAATGCACAGGTACAGTATATGTGGTACCTTGCTCAATAGTGGTGAGTGTGAGAGGGATCTTGGAGTCCTAGTGGACACTCACTTAAATATGAACCAGAAGTGTGCTGCAGCTGCCAAAAAAGCTAACACAGTTCTAGGCTGCATAAACAGAGGGGTAGAACCAAGATCACATGAAGTGTTAATACCACTTTATAATGCCTTGGTAAGGCCACACTTGGAATACTGCATCCAATTTTGGTCACCACAATGTAAAAAAGATGTTGAGACTCTAGAAAGAGAGCAGAGAAGAGCAACAAAGATGATTAGGGGATGGAGGATAAAACATATAAAGAACGGCTGCTGGAATTGGATATATCTAGTCTTATGAAAAGAAGGACCAGGGTGACATAGCAGTGTTTCAATATCTCAGGAGTTGCCACAAAGAAGAGGGAGTCAGACTATTCTCCAAAGCCCCTTAGGGCAGGACAAGAAGCAATGGGTGGAAACTAATCAAGGAGAGAAGCAACTTAGAACTAAGGAGAAATTTCTTGACAGTTAGAACAATTAATCAGTGGAACAACTTGCCTCCAGAAATTGTAAATGCTCCAGCACTGGAAGTTTTTAAAAAGAGCTTAGATAACCATTTGTCTGAAGTGGTGTAGGATTTCCTGCCTAAGCAAGGGGTTGGACTATAAAACCTCCAAGGTCCCTTCCAACTCTTGTTATTCTATTCGTAACCAAATATATTCCCTTAGGCCTATTATTAAGCTTCCATGTGCTAAAAACTAGGAAGATGGTTAAATTTAGGATGATTTTTTAAAAAAAGAATACTAGAGTCCTATATTTTTATTTTGGGTGAGTTTTATTCCTGGAAGCAAAATTTGAGCAAAATATAATCAACAATAATCTGCAACTGACGTTAGGTAAACTTTGCAGTTTATGATAAAAGTTACTTGAGGGTTAGATTCTGGATAATTTTTTACATAGTGTAAGTCTTGCATTTCTGTTTCACGTCAGTTTTTCTCCTTGAGAAACTATTAGAATAAAATTTGTTGAGCCTCAATATGTAAAGTAGGGGTTTCATTGAAATCTGGACTAAAAATTAATTGGACCGTTAGATTCAAAGGTTTTTTTTTTTCCCCCAGTAACAATTTAATTTTTTCCTTTTTTGTCATTTCAACTCCCAGACAAATTTTTTGGAAAAATAAATCACAATTTATATTCTCCAATTATGGTCAATGTTAAGCTCCTATGAATGAAAAGCATTTCCATTGGTAAACCTTCATTAACTTGGTGGTTCACTGAGAAGCTATGCTGATAAAACTGAATTTAGAGCCTTGTTAAAAATAATTACTGGTTTATGTTTGGCTAAAAGGCTACCCTCCTTATTTCTAGTTAATCCTATTCACTTAGAGGACCTGTATTGGGCTTTCCCCTTAAATGCTTGTAGGAAAGGATATGAAATTAAAACAGCATTAAGGCTGTAAATAATTGTTAGAGATAAATAATGAAATGTTTACACATGCATTATGGCAATAATGTGTTGATATCTTGAAGGCAGCATATTTTGAACTTTCTTTTATAGTAAAATATTGAAGAACACTTACCATGGTTTGATTTAATATCCTTTACTTTGCATTTTCTTGGCATATCTAGAAGTGGGTATTAAAAAAGATACAATACAGGTTCCCTTTTGAGGAAAATATATTTGAAATATTAGATTACTTTTTCTTTTTGAAAAAGTTTCTACAATACTTAGTTATATGCTATAATTTGTCATTTCCTTTAAATCAAAAAAATCTGATTTTTAAAAAAAAATTTAAAAAAAATCATTGATTTTTATCAACCCTGGTTTCTAGTGATGTGTCTGATTTTATACCCCTCTCTGTTAGTTACTTTGGCTGTCAATGTTATACACAATAATTTACGCCAGCATCACAGTTCAAAGAAATCAATTCTTCTAACAGCAATTCTTAGTCTCCAACTCTTACTCCCATACATCATTGTAGGAAGGATTGTTGTTCTAACTAGCCTGCTTTTGTATTTATATCAGCATCCCTGCTTTTCCAGATCTTATTCATGCTAGCCATTCTAATGCGGCTTAAGGTTATCTTGCATTTGATTTCAGAAGTAGAACTGCCCTCGTGAACAATTTTTGATCCAAGGAAGATAAATTCTTGAACTAATTCAATTTCTTCCTTGTTGATTTTAAATGTCTCATGTCCCATCTGCAGCTGTTTTTATTATCTTGTTTCCTAATGTTAAGACTTAGTCCTACCTTTTCAATTTCGTCCTTGATTTTTATATATCTCTCTGATTCATTTTTGACCTCAAATTATTTATAGTTCTTCCACCAATCTTCACTCAACATCAGGCACTTCCAGATCTAATTTCTGCATGATCACTTCAGCATACAGATTGAACAAAAAAGGTGAAAAATACATCTCTATCTAACTCCCTGAACCAATCTGTGTTGCCATAAAGTGTTCTTGCTGTTGCCTCCTGATCAATCAGGTGGGTTGGAACACCAAGATCATGCAAAGCTGCCCATAACTTATTGTATTTTACACAGTCAAAAACTTTTCTGTAATCGATAAAATACATATATAGATTCTTTTGATATTTACATGCCTTTTCCATAATCCATCTAATATTGGCAATGTGATCTTAAACCACCCCTTTCTAAAGCCAGCTTGTACATTGGGTAACTCTTGATCAATGACATTCCATACCTCTTTTTAATAATTTTTAACAGAATCTTTCTCACATAAAAAAATCATTGCAATTGTGCGATAGTTGGAGCAGTTTCTGACATCACCTCTTTTTTCTAATGGAATAAAAACAGATATTTTCTAGGCCTGAGGCCATTGACATGTAGTCCATATCACTTGACACAGGGCAGTAATGTTAACTGGCACTGGTCTTAGTAATTCCACAGGTATTCCATCAATACCTGGGGCTTTCCACTTTGGCAATTTCTCCATGGCCCATTCTACATCTTTCAAGACGTTTAGTTCTTTATTAATTGGGCTGTCATTGTTGTCATCTTGATGGTAAGTCAAACTGCTATAGAGTCCTTCCATATATTATTTCCATCTGTTCCTGATCTTCTGCTGGTCACTTAATACATTCCCATTGTAGTCTTTAACAGTTCCTTGCCATGCTGAAAGAAATAAGAATTAGATGTAGTTAAACAGATTAATGATCCATAATGCTTGTTAGAGTTTATATTGCCAAATTAAATTTGAATTTTATATTCTTTGTATTTTAGGGTGCATAAAATTGGTCCCTAATGGTAAGGAATTCTGTGCCAAATCGATCAAATGATCAAGATATTTTGGATGTTTGGCCTATTGCATGAAGTTTTAGGCTATCCCATTTTAAATACCAGGCCAAGAGAAAGTTGAGAAAGTAGGTTGAAGGGGAAATGAATCTGCCTCTGCAAATAAAGAAAGTGGGCAAATATTAGTCATGTTGAAAATAATAGTATCTGCTCTATCCAAGAAACTTATCCTGAACCTTCATTAATATTAATTCAAACACTAAATAATTCTAGGTGATTTCTTTCCTTTGAATACTATTGTTCTGTAAATATGAAAGAGTTGCCAAAAGAATATGGAATATATCTGTATAAACTCTGCTAAGAGTTTGGCTATACGTATTTCAGATTTTCTTTATCCTTTCAGATTCTTTATTTTAGCACTGCTTACTGACTAATACATTAAAATATTGTTGAATGTCAAAATATTTCTTAAAATCAAAGAACAATAATTGGCCACTTTGAAGTCTTAGACTTTAACAATTACAATTACTATGATTTTCTCAAGAAAACCATCAAATGCAGTATGAGCATTTCAAAAGCTACTTTATAGCCAGATTTATGGGTATCTCCATTTTAAAGGGACTTTTTTCCCCTTAACTCTGTTATAATAAAATATTGGTAAAATTAAAATGAAAACATTCAGCCAAAAATAACAATGACAAAAAGCTAATAGTTCAATAACCTTTCACCTTATTCTCCAGTAAAAACTAGATAGTTTTGAAAGAATAAAATTTTCTGCTCTTACATCTTTCAAAAGATTTCTCAATTTAGTATCTTTGTCTGAATGCACTATTGACATGAATCTTGCTGTCACTAAGCCATTAAGAACACTCTGAAATAGTATCCTTGGTTTTTAAAGAATACAGAGTTTTGACTTGAAGGCACATCAACCTTCTTCCCTCATCCTAGCTCAAGGAGTCCTATTGTCAGACGCAGTGGCCATGAAAGCAGCAATTTTACAGCACAAAAACTCCAATAACATTTACTGCGGTTGGCTGAAATTGAAATGCACACAGACATTGCTCAGTCTTTTTTTAAGCACCAGTTTCCCTTGGCTTCTTGACAGTTTGTGCATTTCAAAGAGACAAATCCTTTAAGAGGAAAGAGTTTTCCTTATAACTTGCTGTGGGGTAAACGGACCATTCAGGCATAGTTTATTGCATTACATAGTTGACTGTGTGCTGCCAAATGAAACACCATAATTGGCAGAATTATTTTGATCATTGGAATTCATAAATATCAGATAACTTTATAAGCCGGAAGAAAAGGATTTTAAAATATATATTTATCACAAAATGGTGCCCTGTTAGTAAAAACAATGTAGCCATTTTTTTTCTTCTATGACAAATTAATAGCTGCTTAAAAAATAAGGGGAATTCATTGATTTAGAATTATTGAACATATTTAATAATAAACTTTTAAAAGTGCAGTAATTTCTGAAAAATATTAATAAAATCTACTTCCTTTTTCCTTCCCTTATGAATCCTTATTTCTGCTTTTCTGACTAATTGCTTAGCCATAGGTTAATATAAAACACTACATACTTTAATGCAAAAATTGCTTAATTTTAATCAGGATCTTAACTATATGTGTTGTCCTCATTTAGTAACTATAATTAGGCCCTGCAACTTGATCATTAAACAGAACATTTTCTAGATGAAACTACAATTTTACTTATGGTCTTACTTCAGCTTTCCTTTTATTACAAACCTGTGAAGGTCATAAATGTGAGGATTGGTTGTAAAGTTACTTTTTAAATACCATTTTAAGTTTGAATGGTTTTTAAAAAGGCAGTTCCTAAATGAATATTTTCTGTAGTTACCTCATCTTTTTAAAGTAACAAAAAACAAGAGTCTGATCAAACCTGCCTACAGATTCCTTGCATTTAAAAGTTCACTTAACTCTAGCATAGAAAACGGTATTATATTTTTAAATTTATTTTAATTCATTTTAAAATTATTTTGATATTTTATTATATTAATCTCTCTCTCTTTGCTTTCTGTTTTTATACCCAACACTTTTTCACTTTTGTTTTCAAAAGAAAGTAGTAATGCTTTGGATGCTATTTAGATAAATTCATAGTTGCTTGTTGTTCATGTCTCATAAATTGAAGTACAGCATTTAATAGAAATTAAAATATATCACTTGAAATGGTGCATACGAAGCTAGCGTGGAATTTAATTTTATAAAATAATGTGTACTTTTTTAAAAAAAACTTAATTTCATAAAAGAATGTACTTTTTTTTAAAAAAAAAGTCAGCTTTCTAATAATTAAGGATCTATAGAATCCTCCTTATTGTATGAAAGACATCCTATAGACACACATTGCATGCTAGTAAGAAATTGTCTTTTATATTTCATGTCATCAATGTGATTGAATTATTTAAAGAGTTCAGTTGACACATTTGATTTTAATGTTACCAAGAGTTATTGTTATGCTGTCTGAATATAAAATAGCATGTTTTGTTTATTATTGAATAAAACTGCAGCATTTGACTCATACAATTGCTTCAGATAGCTGTCAGTATAGTTTGCCGAAATATTAAAATGATGGGTTTTTATTTATATAAATTGAGTGCTTTATCAGAAATATATCCAGGGTCTGCATATATTATTTTTCACTGTGTTTGCTCACTGACTCTTAATATACTCACAAACATTTTCTGTACCAATTTTAAATGATATCTAAGATAATTTTACTTTTCTCGGTTGTTTAGGAATAGCTTCAGCTCTACAGAGTTAGAAAAAGATAAGAATAAAAATAACCTTGAAACTCATAGCTACCATGTGCCTGTAGCGAAAATGCTTCAGAAACCAAGTGAAGCACTTCTAATGAATTGTGCTTTTGATTCTTTGAATCTGCACAGCATCTCCATCACGTTTTTACAGTTGGACTCTTGCTGTAATTGCTACTGGGATGAAGTGCACAACATGGGGTGTTGAAACTAAGTACTTACATTGTTGTGCTTCCCAAATATATATGACATAGTAGGAACAACAGACTATATAAATTTCACACTTGTATATCTTCATATTCTTCACTTATTTGCGATATACTGCTGATTTGTCAGCAGGCACTCTAGGAAGAGGTGATAAAACCAACAAATCTTAAATGTGTTTCTGAAAGCTGCTACATAACCTTTGAGTACAAAAGTCTTGTTGTAATGCTACAAGAGCATAATATTAGGTACAAATCTTGAATTGTATATATTAGAATGATGACGATATTCTCAATAGGACAAATTTGTGCTAAAAATAATTTGCAGCTCTTTGTAAAATTCTGAATTTTTTTTAAGCTACCATTTGATTACTAACTTTGGAAGCCTCACTGATTTAATTCAGAATAATTAAAATATTGCAATACAATAAAATGAAATGTAATCTCCAGGGATTAATTTAAACAATACTTGAATAATGTAATATGTAATGAGCATACAAAATAGGATAGACAAAAATATAAAACAAATTATATTAATGTTATTCAGTTGAATTACTTAGAATTACTGTTTTAAAGAGCAAGCCAATAGTTACCTTTCTCTAGTGATTATTCAAAACATATAATGCAACAATTGTGTATATGTGTGTTAAATAAATAGACATACATATGTGTTGTACTTTTGTACAAATTGTGCCAAAGTAAGACAAAGAAATAAAGCCATGAGATTAAAAAATTTGAAAGGAAAGCTATCTTAATGTAATTTAGATCAACATCTTTTATTTTATATCTCTGTGCCTTCCTATCTTTGCAAATTATATCTCCATGTGCTGTTTCATATATTGCTTTTCCTCATTTCTTTGTTTGACAATCTCACCAACTCATTTTCCCCCTTAAAAGAGGGTGGAAATGTTGGTGCGCCTTACACATCGAATACAGCTATTTTTGGCTTCCCAAAGCCCTGCCCTGCGTGTCCCGGTTTTGCAAAGAACAGGCCAGTTTTTTGCAAAAACAGACCATGCAGAGATTATGGAAGGTCTGCAGAGTGTTCCTGGGGGCTGGGGAGGGCAAAAACGCCCCATTTTTGTTAAAAATGGGCTCTTTTTGGCCTCCAAAACCCCCCACACATTACTTTTTGCCCTCTGCAGCCCCCAGGAGCGCTGTGCAGGCCTCCCAAACCCTCTGTGTGTCCAATTTTTGCGAAAAATGGGACATGCAGAGGGTTTGGGGCCAGCAGAGTGCTCCTGGGGGCCGGGGAAGGCAAAAACTTTTTTTTCTTGCTTTCCTCTTTGAAATCTTGGTGCGTCTTATACACTGGTGCATCTTATAGTCCGAAAAATACAGTATCTCACCCAAAAAAATCTTTTCCTCTATAGATTATATAGATTAGGAATATTGCACAATATTCTACTCCTGGTTCTAAAATTATCACCACTCATTGGGTCATAACATGCAATTTTGAGAGTTTTGTATGTGCCACAAAATTCTAGATGCTCCAGGGATGTGAATACATACAGAATGTATAGGTGATTATAAAGTACTGCTCTATATACTTGCAGTTAAGGCCATCCACGGATAAGCTGAACCCAATTTTGGGGTGTGTTTTGGAACCTAAAATTCTTGGTTTATCTGCAAGTATGTGTGGTATACAGTATGTAAACACATACTTCAGTTTGTTCGTTTTTACTATGTACAGATAATTCTAACAGTATCTTAAGAAATTGTATCTTAAAATATAGTGCCATGGGAAGTTGATGTTTTACAAGGAAATTTGGGGTTGAATGCTGGATGCAGACCAGCAAAATCTATTTAGAGGAAGGAGAGATTGTTGAAATGACTCACGATTCTGGACCTTCGTACCTCAGGAGTAGACTGCAGGAGTTGTTGTTTACCTAGTATCTTATGAGTTAGGTGTTAACCTCCTCATTGTCCTAGTCTGCCACCAGCTCCACTGGCAGCTGGCGGGCCACAAAATTGTTTATCTAGTGTCTTATGAGTTAGGTGGCTGAGAGTCGAAAAATATCATTAAGCTCATACTCATAACACAGCCTTTTAAAAACATAAAGTTCACCTGAGCCCCATTTAATCCTGTCTTTAGATTATTACTATTTTTTTTTTTTTTTTTTGTATTAGAAATAATTAAGACTTTTCAGATTAGCAAGGTTTTACTGAATTCTTCAGGTAAATTGCTTTCTCCTTGGAGTAAGATATTTTAAATATGACTTTAAAAGCTCTGGAAAATATTTTTTGGATTAAACAGCAAAGGGGTCCTTAGAATATGGATTTTGGATTTTGGATTAAGCCTTGACAGACATAATTGAAATTACATGTAGTCCTCAATTTGCAATTATTCATTTAGTGACCATTCAGTGGCATTGAAAAAAATTGCATCCAATCCTTCCACTTAAACAATTGCAGCATCCCCATGACCACCTGATCAAAATTTGGGCACTTGGCAACTGGCATCCATTTACAATGGCTGCAACATTCCAAGGTCACATGTTTGCCATTGGAAACATTTTTAGCTGCCTTCCAACAAACAAGTCAATGGGGAAAGCTGGATTTGCTTGACTGTGGGATTCGCTTAACAAGGTATAGTTGCTCAGATTGACTTGGTAGCATTGGGCAGCTATAGAAATTGAATAAATAAATAAACTGCAGGGATTCACTTAACAAACCTGGTAAGAAAGGATGTAAAATTAGGTGACTCATTTAACAACAACTATGTTTAGCAACAGAAAGTGTTTGTCCCAATTGTGGTCCTAAATTGAGGACTAGCTGTATAGTTTTTATTTAATCAAAAGTATTCTTCCCACAGGAAATGATTATTTGGGTTCTTTTAACAAGAAACATGATAATGGACCTTGAAGATTTGACACTAAAGAGAGGTAGCATATAATAAATTCACTTTATTAACAAAGACATAACAAATCAATGTTTTTGAATATTGATCTTCAAAATTACTTGATATAATAAAACAATGTGTGTCATTGAATTTGCAGAAGAAGACAAACTCCAACAGATATTTGAAATTATTTTGAAAGTGGGCTTGTGTCAAATAATGAAAAGGATATAGAGAAAGATATACTGGATACATAGATAAAACTGGTATCTATTTCACAGGCAAAAGGAGATTAACAATTATTAAACAAGAAAAACAGTTTGGAGAACTTTTTCTTACTGAATTTAAAAAGGACCTCTATTAAAAACTTGAAAGAGTTTATGAGAAATAATAAGTAAAAGGATAAACTTTATTTACATTAATACAAAAGGCGTCTATTAAAGTTTTCAAAGAAAATAAGCTCTGGGACTATTTTCTAGTAATTAAATATTAAAATTGTTGAAAATTCAGGGAAGGAATACAGGGTTGGCTTATTTAGTGAAGAAAATTAATTATATCTGTTTTCCTTTACTGGATTTTTGCTGACAAAGAACGAACTAGAAGGATTTTGAATTTATTTTCTAGTTAAGAGATTAGTTATAAGGTAAAAGGACTATATGTTGTATTAACAGATAGTGATAACTTATTTAAATTGTTTTACTTGTTGAGATGCAGGGGGAAATTATTTTTTTCCTTTCTTTTTCTATGCTTTTTTATTTTTTTTTTATTTGTAATTCTATAAAATTTGTTGTTTGGATTAGTTTTTATTCTATTTGTAACTCAAATTATTTGAAAATAGAATAAACTCATACTAGGTACTAATGCATGCATATTGTACATTTATACTCTTAAGTTATTATTTTTCCAGATACTAATGCTGCAGCATGGTAATCAGAGCATATGTGATCCTTGCATTTTAGCCTAGTAGCCCTTGTGTCAAGAAAATAACCTCTATTTTGTTTGGGTTCACAGCAAGCCAAATTTTCATAAACACTGATGATTTATTAGTTCTGAATTGAGTGGTCTTCATAATATCTTGGCTAAATAGTCTTTGGGGGAGATTGTTCCATCTGTAGTGTTGCTTTTAGATAGATGATGCCTAAGTAGATATAAAAAACAATGATTCCCAGATAAGAAAAACAAGTGAAAATACTATAAATAATATTTCTTTTAGCAGGATTTCTTCCTGATACTAAACTGCAATGGAGGAATGTTTTGAAGTTAAACGACAATCAGTATATTTCAGGCTTTTTTTTCAAGTGTTTTTATTGATTGGAAAGAGGACCAAGATGGGATAACTGGAACATAGAATTTACATATATGCATGTAATGTAGAGGGAAGTGCTAAGAAGTGAACAAGCTGTTATCTGTAAATCCATATTGTTTAAGATATCCCTTGACTTTAATCCCTGGGTATGAAAAGCTGGTGATTTCTTTAGCTAATAGCTAAAATATTTAAATATAGAATACTATAACCTGATCAATGTCTATTCATACTCTTTTTCTAAATCTAATTGCTTCTCTTCCACAACAAAATTAGGTAGAAAGAGCAGATTGATCCTTTTTATTCTCATATCTCATCTTGTACTTTAAAAAGCATATTTAGTTCAGGAGAGATTGAATTGAAAATTCCTCCTGCTTATTTGTTCAGATCTTTCTCTTTCAAGATCAGACAAATTTAGAAGCCAGGTGAGTATAGACTGAACCTGTCAACTACCAATTATAATCTCCTATTACAGGCACTCTATTGTTTCATGCGTAGCTTGTTTTAAAAGATAAGATAAATTATGGCTCACTTACCAGTAAGCCAGGAGCATGGGCATGAAACTCTTTGATCTTAACAAGCAAGAATGCCCGGTGTGCCAAGGAAAATTGTTCTGCCGCAGCTAAATTTGGTTGACTGAAAAAGGTGGTATGGATTTTTGGAAAAGAGATTTTGTTTAAGAGACTCCCTAAAAATCTTTGCGCTAGTTTGAGCTTGTACATTTACTGTGATCATTTCAATAAGTATCAAGTCAATTTTTACTCCCCTCCTTTGTTTCTATAGAGAATTTCCTTGTGAATATTTAAAGCCTGCATATATCTAAATGATCTGAAAATATACTATTGCTGTAAAATAGGAAGATTTTCTTCCTAAAGCCCTCATGGTTTATTCTGCTTTTTTTCTTAAGTATTCAAGATTAAATACTTCTGTCACTCTAGAAGTGAAAGAAGAATTAATTCCTTTTTCTTGTCCTCTGCAAGAAGAGCAAAAAGAAGAAGCAATTTGTGCAAAATGTCTGAGAATGTTTCCTGTTGAAACTTGATTTTTTTAAAATATTGCTGAACAGACTTGGAGAAAATGGAAAGTACAGAAATTATCAATTTACTATGCTCATTCCTAAACTGTTATAGAATGCACATAACTTTGAGAAGGGCAAACTGAAAGCACAGTTTACTTCTGAATATCATTCTTTATGTAGCTGGACTTTTAAATTCATGATAGGTAATTATTAACCGCCTTAATATAACTAGAAGCTAATTTTAAGTATAATTCTGATATGCATAATTGCTTAAATGTAAGGTAGATTTTACAAGTGATAAGTACACAATAGCATTTGCCTAGCAAGGTAATATAGAATCTGTAGACGATTATGACTAGTTTAAAATATGAATCTGCTCTTTTAGATAACTCTCTGTCAATCTGCATTGCTTGTTATACAGAATTTGCATTAATTTCAGTAGACCTTCTAGAATATTCTCATATAAGCTCATAAAGCAGCAAAACTAGATGAGTTCTACTTTATACAGGTAGTCCTCAACTTACGACCACAATTGAACCCAAAATTTATGTTGCTAAGTAAGAAATTTGTTAAGTTGAAAGAGGCAGTAGTGAGGCCCCTCCTCAAGAAGCCTTCCCTGGACCCGGCTGAATTAGCCAACTATCGTCCAGTCTCCAACCTTCGTTTTGTGGCGAAGGTTGTTGAGAGTGTGGTGGCACGACAACTTCCCCGGCACCTGGATGAAGCTATCTATCTAGACCCGTACCAGTCGGGCTTCAGGCGGGGGTATAGCACAGAAATGGCATTGGTTGCGTTGGTGGATGATCTCTGGAGGGCTTGGGACAGGGGTTGTTCCTCTGTCCTGGTCCTGTTAGACCTCTCAGCGGCTTTTGATACCATCGACCATGGTATCATGCTGCAGCGGTTGAGGGGGTTAGGAATAGGGGGCACCGTTTTGCGGTGGTTCTCCTTCCTCTCCGACCGCTCGCAGTTCGTGTTGGCAGGGGGGCAGAGGTCGACCTCGAGGCGTCTCGCATGGGGAGTGCCGCAAGGGTCGGTCCTCTCGCCCCTCCTGTTCAACATTTATGTGAAGCCGCTGGGTGAGATCATCCGTGGTTTTGGGGTGAAGTGTCATCTGTACACTGACGATACTCAGCTGTACATCTCCAGCCCAGACCACCCCAACGATGCCCTTGATGTGATGTCCCGCTGCCTGGAGGCCGTGCGGGTCTGGATGGGGAGGAACAGGCTCAGACTCAACCCCTCCAAGACCGAGTGGCTGTGGCTTCCGGCGCCCCGATATAGTCAGCAGGTGCCATCGCTGACTATTGGGGGTGAATCTTTGCCCCCCACAGAGAGGGCTCGCAATCTGGGTGTCCTCCTGGACGCACGGCTGTCTTTAGAAGAGCACATGACGGCCGTGGCCAGGGGGGCCTTTTATCAGGCTCACCTGATTCGCCAGTTGCAGCCCTTTCTGGACCGGGACGCCTTGCGCACGGTCACTCATGCCCTTGTCACCTCCCGGTTGGACTATTGTAATGCTCTCTACATGGGGCTCCCCTTGAAGAGCACTCGGAGGCTCCAGCTGGTCCAGAATGCGGCCGCGCGGGTGGTTATGGGCGCAACCCGTTATGCCCATGTGACACCCCTCCTGCGCGAGCTGCACTGGCTCCCGGAGGTCTTCCGGGTGCGATTCAAGGTGTTGGTTACCACCTTTAAAGCGCTCCATGGCATAGGACCCGGGGACCTCCGAGACCGTCTTCTGCCACCAATAGCCTCCCACCGACCATTTCGTTCCCACAGAGAGGGCCTCCTCAGGGTGCCATCAGCCAAGTTATGTCAGCTGGCGACGCCCAGGGGGAGGGCCTTCTCTGTGGGAGCCCCAGCCCTGTGGAATGAACTGCCCCCGGAAATTCGTAAGATCTCCGACCTCCGGGTGTTTTGCTGCGCATTGAAGACCCTGTTGTTCCGCCAGGCCGGACTATCAACACAATAGTTTTAAATTGGGGTATTTAAATTTATTGGGTTTTAAATTTGAGCCACTTATTTAATTATTTTAAATTTTATATCATTGTTTTGTCTGTGTTTTTAAATAGGCTGTACACCGCCCTGAGTCCTTCGGGAGAAGGGCGGTATAGAAATAAAATTATTATTATCATTATTATTATTATTATTAAGTGAATTTTGCCCCATTTTCTTGCCACATTTTTTAACTGAATCACTGCGGTTGTTAAATTAGTAACATGGTTGTTAAGTGAATCTGGTTTCCCCATTGACTTTGATTGTCAGAAGGTTGCAAAAGGTGATCATTTAACACTGGGACATTGCAACTGTCATAAATGTGAGTTAGTTGTCAAGCATCCACATATAAATCACGTGGCCATAGGATGCTGAACAGTCATAAGTATGAAAAATGGTCATGTCACTTTTTCAGTGTTGTAACTTCGAACTGTCACTAAATGAACTGTGATAAGTCAAGGAGTACCTGTACTGCCTTACTTACTTATTTGCTTGTCTTCTCAGTAAGTCAGATCTGTTACATTTTTTGAACTTGTAAAACAAATATGTTATTTTGTTTCTATTTAATAGAAATCACAAGTATTTTCCTTCTCTTTCTTTTGTGTATTCCTTTCTTAAACACAGGATTTCATAGCATTAATTAAATTTGCATTGTTAAGATATACCTTAAAAGTAAACCCCATAGAGAGCCAGTTAGGTGTAGTGACTAAAGTGCCAGGCTAGAAACTGGCCAACCACTGTTAGTTCCTGCCTTAAGCACAAAGTCAGCTGGGTGACTTTGAGCCGTCATTTCTCTTGGCTCCTGGAAGCAAGCAGTGGCAAACCACTTCCAAAATATTGCCAGGAAAACTGCAAAAAGGCAGTCTCCAGTAGTAAAGACTGACTCAAAGGCACCCCCCCAAAAAAATGACTGGATTGTGATGATGAGCAGATGGGATTGTCAGCCCTTCAAGGTAGGCAAGGTCAAAAAACAAGCAGGGCAGAGATTCCACAATGTTCTTTATGACTGTGGAGTTGAATACCAAAATTTTAAAAGCCTGTCAGAGTTTCTGTTGGCTCATCTTATTCCAAACAAAATCAAGAGAAGTTTTGTTGAATTTTTTGTCATGCTTTCTACTTCTGCAGTACTAGCCTATTTTGGGAGAAAGCTCTCTTTTAACTGTTCACATACTCTTTCCTCATTCCCAAGGCCAAGCATAAAGGTGTTGAAGAGAAAACAGCTATCATTTAAGCATATGTTCAGAGACTGAAAACTACTGTAGTCTGTTCTTTGCTGAAGAGAAGAATGCAATGAGATGTGAACTACTGCCAATAGACTATAAGCTACATTTATCTAATGGCTGCCTCAGACAACTTCATAGTAGATGAAGTTGAGGGAAGGAATCAATTTTTCTGCATAAACTGAGGAGATTATTGTATTTGATGTTTGCCCAGTCAGTCTAGTCTGCAATGTTAGCTATCCCTGAACTGGAGATTAAGAAGAGATTGGACAATCATTTGTCTGAATGGTATAGGGCAGGGGTGTCAAACCCGCATCATCATGGCAGTGTCACATGACGTATTGGGACTTTCCCCCCTTCGCTAAACCAGGCGGGGGCGGGGCCAGCACGTGACACAACCGGCCCACAGACCGCAAGTTTGACACCCCTGGTATAGGGGTTCCTGCCTGAGCAGGTGGTTGGACTAGAAGACCTCCAAATTCCCTTCCAACTCTGTTATTCTGTTAAGAGAAGAATCTGACTGCTAATGATGGCACCAAAAAAGCTTACTATAGTCCCAAGGATGATACTACAGAGGACTACTTTCTACATTTTGAAAAATTTTGAAGATCTTTGCTAGATTGCTTTTACATAGCAAGTCACAAACAGGAAAAGGAAGAACAGGTGTATTTTGATATCAGTTCTTAAGCACATATGTAGGTATCATCAACATAGACTCAGATTTTCCTCTGACTTTTTGTGCTTCTTATGAAAACTGCTAAAGTGGTACTCTGCTGCCTTAATTTACCTATTGTATGGTAAGTAGCAGCCAACATGGTTTAAATGTATCTTTAAAAGTAGAAATAGGTTCATATTATAACTATCTGGATATTCTTCCATTATAAGGATTCTCAGCAGTTCATATAGGAACCCTGAGTAAGAGATTGACAAGGTCTCTATTTTAGGAATCTGAAAAATAAATTGAACCATAAAGGAAGAAAATAATCCAATTGCTGAGACTTTCATCCTCTTTCACTGAATCTTAGTAAAAAAAAAATTTTTTTTCCACATTAAATACCACATTAAATTTCCTATTTTTATAGATCTGAGATAAAAGTGGGAGGAACAAGGGACCATTATCTGGAACAGCTGAATTTTTTATTTAGATTTGATTTATGTAGAATATAAAATACTTGAGTCATTCAGGATATTTCAATTTTTCAACAAAATGTTACAAATCAAACGGTTTTGCCTAGATCTCAAAACATGAGTCCTTCCTTGCTCCATGCACATGCCTAGTTAAATTACCAAGTACATTGCTTCATCCTGTCAGGCTTTACTCATAAAACACACACAAACTAACTGATTTTAATTGAAACAAATGTTTAATTTAAAAAAAACACACATACATAGACACACATGGTCACATGGTTGCAATTCAGGTGCTTGGCAACTGGCTCATATTTACAATGGGTCCCAGAGTCCACATCAGGGGTGAGATGCTACTAGTTTGGACCGGTTTTCCCAAATCGGTAGTAAAAAATGCTACTGGTTCAGACAAATCAGTATTTCCGACGATCAGCTGGGCGATGATCAGCTGTGACGCACGATTTATATTAGCTAGAATTGTTGGTTTTCCTGCTTTCTAGGTAATCTAAATCACATGGCACAGCTGATTTCCACCACCCCCCTCGCTGTTCTACTTACCTTTGCAGGCTTGGCTTTAAAATATTACTTTTTAGCGCTGCGCAGGCGCGCCTCAGGCTCGCATGTGCACACTAGGCACGCACTTGGTAGCAGACTCACAGAACCAGTAGCAGACTTCAGTGGATTTCACCACTGGTCCACATCATCTTTTTGCAAATTGCTATTTTTTTTTTTTTTGCTGTTTTCCAAAATAAAGCTTGTGAAGAGACTCAATTAAATGTAATTCGTAATTGTGACTTTATACTCATGATTTTGAAACATTGAAAAGGAAATGCTTTTATACAAGAACTTGGATTAAATGGTGTTAATTGTGCTTCATATCTGGCTTCTCAATAACTAGATTTTCTTTATTTCTAGCTAATGCTATTAACTAAGGCATGCCTAGAATTCAGTAAAATCCTGATTACTTTCATATTGTCAACATAAACTTAGCAAAACATTATTGGAGCCATATTTTACTTTCTCATTAGCAGTTTTTTTCTTTTCATATGCATATAGTAAAAGAAAAAGGGATGGATTTTTTCACCTTTGACTAGTTTTTATTTCTTCTCCAATCTTATTTTGTAACTTTTATTACGCACAGATAATCCTCATTTAGAGACCATAATTGGGACTGGCAACTTGGTCACTAAGCAAAGTGGTCACTAAGTGAGAAATCACATGATCACAACTGTACTTTCTGGCTACAAAGACACCTGGTTAGTCAGTTTCACAGTCAGTTTTCTTTTGTTTGCTGCCTACCCATTCCCCCTGTTGTTTGGAATGCTCACCCCAGTGCTAATTAATAATTAACAAGAACGGAATTAATGTTTGTGTATATGTGTGTGTGTATATCTATCCATCCACCCACCCACCTATCCATTGGAGTGGAAGGAATTGGAAGACAAAAAGTAGGCACACAATGGGGAATAGGCATTTCTCAGCAAACAGCTGGTGTGTTCCTCACTGTTTGCTTGCTTACTCTCTCTAATATCTTCCTTTCCAATCTCTCCACTCTGGGGGGGGGGGGTGGGGCAAAAGAAGATTGCCTACAGAAATAGTTTTGTGAGCACCTTCTTTTCCAGGGGGGATGAAAGGAGAAGAGGGACTGTGTAACAGAATGGGGAATACACCAGCTGTTTGCCTAGTGTGCTTATGGCTGCTGGTTTTCAATGGTTATTCTCCATTGTGTGCCTGTTTGCTCTCTTCCAATCCCTTCCTCTCCTCTCTCAAGTGAGGAAGAAAATAAAAAGGTCAGACACAGGACAACGCGTACTAACTGCAACGGTGATCACATGGCTGGGGGATGCTGCAAAGTTCATAAATTGATTGTAAAGTTATTTTTTCAGCATTATTGTAACCTTGGATAATCGCTGAACAAGTGATTGATAAGCAAGGATTACCCATATTGTTCAACACTCCTATATGATAAATAAATAGGAAGAAGCTAATATGTAATTTCTTTTCTTCCAATAAAACTCTTTCATTTTATCACTTAAAAATGTATGGTTTTTAAAAGTTTCTCAATTTCCCAACAGTTTAAATGAAATAAAATGTTAAAAATATTAGACAATGCTATTCTTTAAAAACTAAAATATATTTTTACTAAAGTTACATAGTGAGATGGAATATAAATGTATTCATTTATCTTCCTTTCATGCAATATGCAAAACTTTCTATGGCAGTGTAATTGGAAGGAAGAAGGTTTGCAGAATTTAAACTGCAGTGCTAGATAATTCTAATGCTAATATAAAGGAGGCTTGTTTCCTTCATAGTGTAAAGTGTAACACTCTGGGGACATTCCCAAGTTTACACACATTTTCAAATTGTGCTAATTGTATGTCTCATCAAACTTGATGTTTAAAATTAGAAGATAAAATTTGAATTGCATCCTGAGCTCCATTTTGTCTTTCTTTGACCTATCAAAAATATGGCAGCATCACAATAAAAGAGTTTGATAGGTTTGATACAGGGGTGAAATGCTCCCAGTCCAGACCGGATCGCCCGATCCAGTAGCGATGGAGGTGGGTGGTTCGGAGAACCGGTAGCAAAAATCCCCGCCCCCCCCCCATGCCCACCTGAGCCGCACATTCAATCATCAGAGGCTTTTTTTTTACTTTTAAAAGCATTTTTTCTACAATTTCGGCCGAAAAAATGCTTTTAAAAGTTAAAAAAAAAAGCCTCTGATGATCGCGCGGCTCGTCAAAGGCATTTAAAAGAAAAAAAGGGTTTTTTTCTTTTAAATGCTCTAAGGATCCAAGCTGAGTTCCCTGATCGGCAGAGCCTTTCGCTCTTTTTTTTCTTAATTGTTCTTGCCTTCTGGCAGCTCTGCACACGCACACATTGGGAACAGGCTCACACTGTTCTTCTGCTTCACTGATGTCAGTGCCATCTGGTAGTTATTTGCTGCCTCCCTCCTGGCCCCCTCTCTGCCTCCGACGCAGAGCCCTCGTCCAAGCCTTCCCCAGACTCCAGGACTGGCCCACGTTCCTCCCCAACCTCCTTATTGTCCGAATCTGCTGCCAGCTTTGCTGGCCACTGGCAGGCACAACACTCACCCCCTACTCTATATTAGTCTTCTGTTTTTCAGTCTATATGATTTACCACAAATGTCTAAGCCTATTTAGTATACTTATGACCAGTTCATATCACTGTAACTAGTAAATGTTACGGTCCTTTTCAGATACTGAGTATCATATTTTTTCACTATAATATTGGATCTAAAACAATTGTCATGTGTACATGGTATGAAAATTGAGGCGTTGTTATCAGTGGAGGAAGGTTTGCTATGGATAAGTGATTTTGATTTATCCATTGGTAATATAATAAGCTTGACCTGCATGTTTTACTACTAAAGTTGGTAGAAGTCTTGTCAATTTAGAAGTATTTTCAACACTTCCCAACTACACTATTCATAGCATTAACAGTCTACATTATGAAGAAGACTCTTCTTTGCTGTGGTATAGATGCTGGCAAATACATGGTAGTCATATTACTATGATTAATTATTCTTGGCTCGTGACAGCAAAAAATAATATGTATGTATATGCATTATGTGGACAGTCATGGATTTTGAGGACTTAATGTAATTTAAATCCCCCACCCCCATTCAGCATATAGATTGTAGGATTGTATGTGGTCTGCCAGCATTATGTTTGTTACTGTGCTTCCACTCAACTTCTTATGCTTATCAGTGCATTATCAACTCATCAGTTTTCATAGAATTGTGATTTTATCTTACTAAGATAATTTATACAGTGGAACATATATTTGCTATGTATACTTCAGCTTTGGTTGAATGAGATTGCTGAACTACTTTTAACTGGTATGTAGCAAATATATGATATATTTTATATTTTGAATGCCTAAATAATGTATTTTTTCCTGCCCTAGTTAGATTAATGTAGTTGTTCGCTTCCATGATCCTTCATTTTGTTGAATATGTGCCTTTTTCTAATCATTCATTGTAGCTGTTGTCTTGAAACCATTTAAGCTGAATATTTTTTTCCTTTATTTAGCATCAAAATGGAACTGTCAGCCAAACACCTAGAATGCAGTTGGCCACAGCTGCTTCAGAATCACTCAACAACTGACTGACATTTCACTAAGATTGAAAAGAATCTTTCACATGTATCAATTAGACCTGCCAAAACTTGGCTTTGAAAGGCGCTCCAGCATCCCTAATAGCTATATGGAAAGAATAGGTTTTGACAGCTGTGGCTTGCCCCATCATTGCAGCAATGTGACAGGAAAAACTGCACCTTCTGAACATTTGTCTGCCACACAGTTATGAAAGATATAGTAATTGACCACCTTAGACTCAAGTGTAAAACTGCTTACATAGTTTTTGCCTGTGGTCCATTATTTCTATCTTGGAAGACTCAAGTGTTCAAATAAAAATCTTGGATCACTAATGTAACATTAGTCACAACAATAAGACAACATGTATCTGGCAGAAATAGATGCTAGTGCAGTGTAATCTTTCCCATGTTAAAGGATCACTGATCTGGAGCACTGTTCTGGAACTATTCGATATGCAGGACCTCTATAGAAAGAATAGGCATCAATATTGATCCATTGCCAAGACTATTGGATGCTTTTCAGCATGATTATATCTTGATTGTATAAGGCCTATTGCGTTTTCTTCTCTAATAATCACTCTGACTCTCACTTGTAGTTTTCAAAAGCACTCTTATCTGGCCAAATAGTAACATACAAACCAGAGAGCTCATTTTTGTAGGAAAATAGTGTATTTTGCATTACGTCAAGGTAATTATTAGGAATTTACATGCTTTGAAAATAATTTGAAAGAAATGTTTCACACAAAAATGCAGCCACAATACATCTCTATAGTTAAAATAGCCTGATCTTTACGTGGAATCTCCCCAAATAGAATCCCAAATGATTTTTAATTTAGTTATCTTTTTTTTCCTGGCCTGTCAAACTCCGGAAAAAGTTGGGCTTCTTTAATTAATTTGTAGAGGTAAAATTTGCACAGTTACATTTTGTTAAACTATACGATAAAAATACTGTTCACTGTGATTTAATTTACAGTAGCCCTAGGCTTAGTTCCTCACTGACCTATTTCAAAGCAAACCCTGCTGAATTGGCAGCAGGGAAGTTTGATTAGCAATTAAAAATAAATATATAAAATCAGAGAAGTATAGGACTGTGCTGTTGCCTTTCTTCACTGGGAATTTACAGTTGCCATAAAGGGAGCTTTAGTTGTCTCTCCCCCTCTTCCCCATTAAATAAAGTAATGAGTAAAATGATTTCACTTTCACCTCTTTGTATAACTGGTGCTTTTACTGCTTAAAAGGAGTGGGGGGAATATGATCTTGAAATACTGGGATACTGTACTATAAAATGGTAGTGTATAAATATCCAAGATTTTGCTAAGCAAAACTGCACTGAGAAAGCAGACATGTTAAGTATGAATAAGCACATAGCAAAAATATTAGTCTCTTCAGTCAGGAGGCAAAATTAGTATTCTATATATAGAGACGTAAGATGTGGTTTCCTGTTGTGCAACTGATCATTTTATATATATTTTCATATAATGATGAAAGTTAATTCTCTACTGACTGATAATTAACTTCTAATCTAAATCAGATAAAGTTTTAAGTAGATTCTTTTTAAAAGCTGTTGTGAGCTTTAGTCTTTTAAATTATCCTGAAGCCCTAAAGCTTTCTATACTGATTTTAATCACATGCACTAACACCCACTGGTGTTGATAAGGGCAAAGCTGATTAATTGTATGCTACCTGAATAATAACATATTCTTGATACACATCATATGCTTTTGTTGAAATATTTCTAAGCCAAATTGCAAGAAAAGGTTGAGAATGTTTTACATTTTTAACTTTGGTCATGCTTAAATTGTATATTTATTTTCCACTTTACATTTTTGTTAGTCTAAAACAACTAAGTGAGGATCAATTTGATACCTATAATTTTTAAAATTTTAAATATTTTTTAGTATTTATATATTCAATTTTAAATTGGTTTTAAAAGTTTGGGGTTTTAAATTTGTCGGGGCCAAAATTATTTAATTTGATTTTATTCTATTTTTTAAATTTTGTATTGTATGTGTTTTTATTGTTTGGCTGTGCACCGCCCTGAGTCCTTCGGGAGTAGGGCGGTATAGAAATCTAATAAATAATAATAAAAAATAATAAAATAATAAGGAAAAAAAAACCTTTTATACATAAGGCAGAAACATACCTGGTCTATAATATCTGCCATGTGTTTCTGTTATATACACAAGGTAAAAAACTCTTAAATATAGATTATAAGACATTTTGAAAACTAATGCTAGTTACCCTGCCTGGGATTATTTTTTATTGTTGAGAGAGATAACATCTTTATACCATTGTTGTGATTGCAAGATTTTCTGATTACCTGTGATTCACTTTGAAACATAGTTATATCACATAGTGTGAAATTGGAAAATCTGTTTTATATGTGTTCTAATGGATGTAACGGTCATTAAGTATATGAGTCTTCTGACGTTGTAATCAGATGTGATTCAGTCTGTTAAATATCCATGAAGCAACATCTGCTTCACAGAGTGACCTTCTGCTAGAGGATAGTTAGCATCTATTAGCAGATCATAGTGCAGATCTGCCTGATTTGAAAGGCACTAAACTAGGATAATCTCCTGCTGTTTAGCAGCAAAATTGCAATAATTTATTGCAGTAAAATAAAGCTTGTTTTTTTTTCTTTTAAAAGACTCTTCATTACATAATTATAGGGATATATACAAAAACATTATATTCAGTTGAAATTGCCTGTTTAATTTCAAAATTGGCTTTTTAAAAAAAAGCTAAATTCAGATTAGGGGATATGTCGTGATTTCCTGTATAGATATCGATAAATCATTGAAAATTGAAATAAATTAAAGCCAGAAGTAGTTGTACCATCTGCTGTATATTAATTAGAACTTTGCCTACTAAGGGTAAAGTTTTAAAGAATGTAATTGAAACCAACTAATAGAATATATGCTAATATTTTAGAAAATGGGCTATTAGTTTATGCTTTAGCTTTAGCAAAGATAAGGATGATCTATAACAAACTTTAATTTTCTTTCTTCTCAGAGCAACCTCCAAATAACCAAGGCCAGTCGACCCTGCAACCTTTGCCACCTTCTCACAAGCAGCATTCAGCACAGAATCACCCATCTATCACCTCCCTTAACAGAAACTCACTGACAAATAGGAGGAACCAGAGTCCGGCCCCGCCGGCTGCTTTGCCCGCCGAGCTGCAAACCACACCCGAGTCGGTCCAGCTGCAGGACAGCTGGGTCCTTGGCAGTAATGTGCCACTGGAAAGCAGGTAATCCTTTAGGACCTTTAAGACTATAGTTATGCTCAGCATACTAGAAATCTGGAATTTGTGCTTCCCTTGTTCTGTTAGCACAGCTGGAATTTTAATTTACCATAGCCACATTTGGTGCTACCACCTTGTCCCAAGCTGACATTTGAATTTAATTCTTCCCATATATATAGGGTTAACCCATAACACTAGCCAGCATGGAGTATATTCAGTTTGGGGTTAGCTTACTGTATGAACCAATACTTCATGGTAGTTTTAGGGCTGTGAAGGCGTGCAGACCTGATCTTGGGCATGATGAAAGAAGGAGCAAGCTATTAAGGGGAAGGGCATTCAAAAATATTATTCAATCCAGAGAAAGAGAAAAGCATAAGATAGAGCAGAGATAAAACCTGACTAATTTTCAAAATTCTACCATACAACAATAAAGATAACAATAAATTCCTGCAATCCCTGCTGTGCTTGTTTCTTGATCTTACCTATCACAAAGGTTTAGCACAGGCCACTCCCTCTAAGGTCACTATATTGTCATTAATTTGATGTATGTAATTTCTACTTCATTTTTTTTTTTTTTTTACTGAGTTTATATGCTGGTCTAATGATCAGACAACTCTTAATTTTCATCAATAATGTTTCATCTTTGGTAAATAAGAATTAGATCAGAAAGATGATGGTGGTTCTATTAGAGAAGTTTGCATGTATTTATTTTATTTATATACCAAATCTAGACAATGCCCATCTCCCTCATAGAGCAACTTTTAGCAACATAGATACATTCTGCTTTTTAAATTTTGCATATGATTCTTATTATTTCTTGTCCTTTGATTTGTATTTGGTGGCATTCTTTTGGTCTTTTTCCTGATTGCACTGCAGCAACAAAACATTTGTGGGACATTAAAGGCTAACAGTTTATTATCCCATAAGCTTTATCACAATCCACTTGTAAGTTGTATGGAGTCTAGTCTTGATCAAGCAAATGTTATAAAACAACTGTTGAACACGGGGAAGGAAAGAGAAGAAGAAAAATAATAAAAAGAGAAGTGAGAGAATTACTTTACATAATGGTCCTAAACAAAGCACTATATCATTGATCATATATGTATTTTGGCATGCTACAATGGAAGTTCAAGAACCAGCTTATACAGAAAATCCATTGATTGTTTTATAAGAAGAAAGGTAAGGCACAAATCATATTAATAAAATAAGTAGATGCTGCCATTCTCATTCGGAACATATCAGACAATCAAATGTTTACAATTAAGCCATACAAAACAAACATACTCATATTGACAGTCCATCAAAGACTTGCTAAAGGATTTACCCATGCTTTTCTCAAGCTATGAACCTATCCAATTATTTTATTTTTTTAAAAAAAAGAAAGGATAAACCAATCTAGGAATAATTACTTAGAAGAAAACCTGAAAAAAACAAAACAAAACACTATTTGTTGCCATAGAGCAGCCAAGTAAAATCACTGAACTCTTATCAGCAATGTTCTATAGCGGCAGAACACATAATTTATGTTTTTTTAAAATACTGAAACCCCTAAACCTTTTGATTTTTTTCTTTATTACCGTTTTAATTCTCCCCATTGCTGTCGCAACAGATTTGGTTCTGTTTTAGTTAATGACATTTTATTAATTAAACTTCTAGAGCTGCCTATTTACCAAAATGAATTTAAAGTGGTAAACATAATGTTAGGACGAAAGCCACAAAACTGTTTTGCCATCTTTTTTTAACTTCATTTCAGGAAGTAGCTTAGCTCCTGAGTAGCTTCCTGCTGTTGGTATACTTTAAATACTTTTTCCATGTTGAATAAATTGTCTAAGGCAGGGGTGTCAAACTAGCAGCATCACGTCATCATGTGACGTATCACAACTTTTCCCCTTCGCTAAACTGGGGTTGGTCGTGGCCAGCACATCATGTCTCATCCGGTCCACAGGCCATGAGTTTGACACTCCCGGTTAAGGTGTTCAATGGCTAAATGAATGAAAATATTCCCAGCTGGTGTCTCTACAGGATCCCAAAAATCACTACTATGCTGCCCACAGATTTCAATGCTGTTATGGCATTCTGTTATGAATGCCAACATAGATAACTCATAACTAGCAACCTAATGCTAGTTATGGAATGCAAGGATGAACCAGTGACAGCCAAAACTGAGAAAAGGTGTTCAATATCCACTATTGTGTCTACTCTGTGAATAAGGCCTGTAAACTATTTCGTCCCTCCTTCTCAAATATGGACATATTATCTCCCGGATATGAAGTGAATGCACATATGATGTGAGTATTCCTGAGAGAAAACACCAATAAATGGACCAGAATCGAAACTGCCAATAGTTGATACTGGAGGTGGTTGCACTGTGACTAAGATGTTGGGATATGATCTGCACTCAAAAGTCAAACTTTGCAAGCCTTTCTTGGGAAAGAAGCTGTCTGAAGAAATAATTAGATCCGATAAGAAGAAATCTTTGCCTACAGCCCCAAAGAGGAAAGAAAACAGATACAACAGAAATCCGGCATCTGTTTTTCTCTACTTAACAGTAAAATCCCTACCTTCTTGCCCTTCTCTCAAGATGGCTGCTGCTCAATAAGATTTTGTTTTTTCTCTTACCAACAATCTGCTGATTTTGCTGTTAAAGCTGGTTCTTTAGCAGTGCTGCTCTCCGGTTTTAAATGGGAGAGCTTAGGAGTGACCTAAGATGATTTTTGGACAATCATGGACCCAGTGGGGAAAAAGAGTCTTGAAGATTCCAATTCCCTCTGGAAGCAATTGAAAAATCATTGGGCATATCCATCTTCCTATCAAGAAGTTTCGTTTTCTAAGCATGCCTGAGTTTTAATATTCACTTTTTGACTTTACTGTTTTATTTTGCTTTTTGCTTTAAAAGTTGATCAGCAGTTGCATGCTGATTTATTTCAACCCCTTGCTAGACTCTAATTGCTTTTTCTCTTTTTTCCTTTTGCTATATTCTGGATAACCTCTGTTCCTTATGTATGGAAAAGCACAGCAACGTTTGGGGGGGAAGAAATATTAGACTTTAACCACTGGATTCTGTATTTTTTGAATGTGCAAAATACCTGGAGTTTATTTCTATTGAATTTTTCTTATAATCTTGGATTGAAATATAGAGGTGCGTGAATGCATGCATACATACGTGTGTGTGTGTGTGTGTGTGTGTGTATACAGTATATCACAGAAGTGAGTACACCCCCTCACATTTTGTAAATATTTAAGTATATCTTTTCATGTGACAACACTGAAGAAATGACACTTGGCTACAATGTAAAGTAGTGAGTATTCAGCTTGTATTACAGTGTAAATGTGCAGTCCTCTCAAAATAACACAACACACAGCCATTACTGTCTAAACTGGTGGCAACAAAAGTGAGTACACCCCTAAGTGATAATGTCCAAATGGGGCCAAAGTAGCCGTTTTCCCTCCATGAATCATGTGACTCATTAGTTGTACAAGGTCTCAGGTGTGAAGGGGAAGCAGGTGTGTTAAATTTGGTGCTATCGCTCTCACTCTCTCATACTGGTCACTGGACGTTCAACATGGCACCTCATGGCAATGAACTCTCTGAGGAACTGAAAAAAATGAATTATTGCTCTACATAAAGATGACCTAGGCTATAAGAATATTGCCAAGATCCTGACACTGAGCTGCAGCACGATGGCTAAGACCATACAGTGGTTTAACAGGACAGGTTCCACTCAGAACAGGCCTCAACATGGTCGACCAAAGAAGTTGAGTGCCCGTGCTCAGCATCGTATCCAGAGGTTGGCTTTGGGAAATAGACACATGAGTGCTGTCAGCATTGCTGCAGAGGTTGAAGAGGGTGTGTGTGTCAGCCTGTCTGTTTTAAAAAATGCTTTTAAAAGTTAAAAAAAAAAAAGCCTCTGATGATCTCGCGGCTCAGCTAGGATCGTCAGAGGCTTTTCAAAGCATTTTTTAAAAAGCCTCTCTGACGATCCCAGCTGAGTTGCCTGATCGGCAGAGGCTTTTCAAAGCATTAGAAAAAATGCTTTGAAAAGTTAAAAAAAAAAGTTGGCCACGCCCATCCAGTCACATTACCCACCACCACCAAGCCACGCCCACAGAACCGGTAGTAACAAATTTTACATTTCACCCCTGCTCCAGACCTAAACCCTATTGAGCATCTGTGGGGCATCCTGAAAGGGAGGGTGGAGGTGCGCAAGGCCTATAACATCCACCAGCTCCCTGAAATTGTCATGGAGGACTCCAGTGGCAACCTCTGAAGTTCTGATGAACTCTATGCCCAAGAGGGTTAAGGCAGTGCTGTAAAATAAATAGTGACACTTTGGGCCCCATTTGGACATTATCACTTAGGGATGTACTCACTTTTGTTGCCAGCAGTTAAGACATTAATGGCTGTGTGTTGTGTTATTTTGAGGGGATAGCACATTTACACTGTTATACAAGCTGTATACTCACTACTTTACATTTAGCCAAGTGTCATTTCATGATTTTTAATGTTCTAACTATTTTCTGGTTTTTTTCTGTTATATCTTCTTGGGGTTTTTTTAGTTTTTTTTTTTTATTTTGTATTTTAACTTTGTTCTGAGTAAAATAAAAATATATTTTAAAAAAAATTAAAATCCATTCCTTCTTTCAGCCTGCAATCAGATTAAAAAAGGGCATTAGAGAGGGCTCCTATCTGAGGGTCCCATGCTCAACAACCAAAGCACTCAACCAATAGCCAATCTAAGGAGTCAAGAACCAAGGTACATTCTGCTTAGCATGATGCTGTAATCTCCCAGGTGCCTGTGTACTAGCAGAAATTTGGGCACACCTGGAGAAACACCTCCCAGAATGATCGGCTTGAGAAATGCCTCAGAGGGAACATACTAGAGTTCACAAGATTGAAAGTTCACAAGAGTTCACAAAAAAGTAAAATCCATCCTAGAACAAGCATAAATATTTCAGGATAAAGGGAACAATAAATAATTACCAGAATGGGCATGCCCAATAATATATGTTTTTTCTGTTATTTGTTCAGTGAAAATAAAGATCCTGAAGCTTGAGTCCTGGGAATACATGCTTCAGTCCTCTCTTTGTTAAGTGTGATAAATTTAATTGCCATGGTCATCTGAAAGTTTGGGTTCATTAAGCTGCAATTTATATCTAAGATCCCAAGTTCAGTTTTTACTATTGGTGGTTTTTATACTTAAAAGAATGGGAAAAATGTTTTTCTGAGGTTTTAAAAGAGTGTGTTTTGGGAAGAATTTAAATACCGTATTTTTCGGAGTATAAGACACACATTTTCCCCCTAAAAGAGGGTGAAAATTTGGATACATCTTATACTCTGAATGTAGCCTCGCCCACCCACCGGCCCCCACCCTTTGGCCTCTGCCTCCCAGCAATTTACCTCCTTGCAGCAAGCAACAAACAGCAAAACAGGCCATTTCAGCATCAGCACTGCCTGATTAGCACAAGCAGTTGATTGTTGGTTGGATCGGCCTCCCGACCCTCAGCTGTTTTAGGCTGCAGGGATTGCCATTGCCTATTGCCACATGAACCTCCGCTGCTTGCTACAAGCAGGCAAATTGCTGGGAGGCAGATTTTTTTTTTCTTGTGCTGAAAATGAAACTAAAGCAGGCTGTTTGCTGCAAGGAGGCAAACTGGGAGGCAGAAGCAGAGTTATTGTGAGTGTTTTAGGGTCTTATTTTCTTATTTTCTTGTGTCCTTTTATTGTAAAATTTCTGTCTAGAATCAACAATTAGCTGGAATTTAAAAAGCATTTCACTAACTTAATTAAAATGTTACCTAAAGGAAAATAAAGAGAGGGGGAAAATATTGATTAATCCTTTTTAAAAGAGTTTGAAAAAAATACTTTTATCTCAAATGCAATATTAGTATTAATTTGGTTTAATTTTGCCCAAGATAGTCATGGATCTTTTTAAACTTTAGACATAGTATGACTAAATCTGATGTGTTGTTCATCTTTTATTTTACTGTAATATAGTGGATTGAATTGGACTTGTTTTCAGATTGGTAAGAAATACCAGTGATGTGCCTTTCAGAATTTCAGTCTGGAAAGCAGTAATCCAGTGTGCATTACAAGTTGTGATATGACCTAGCATTTGACACAAGCAGTTAATGTAGGTCCTTCAGGTATGACAGGTCATTTAATGATTGTTCAAACAGACCTCCCCCCAAGACCCACATATGACCCTGTTTCAAAGGTATGAAATCTGCACCGGTCATTCGCCCTTACGACCATCCGCAGAGATGCTGCAGCATGGCTACCTATCTATTTCCCCTTTAACTTGCTGGATCCTCAAAGTCACTGGGCTTGCTTTGCCCCCAACCGATTCCCTATGGACTTCTTCCCACCTTCATAATCGCTCACTTACCTTGCAAAGATCTACAGAGCTCAGGAGGTAGGGGAAGGGAAGAAAAGCAGGCCTCTCTTGCTGGGCCATGTGGGAGAATTCCACAGGCAGTGTCTTTTTCGAAGCAGCTACTCATGCATCCTAGTAACAAAGCAGCTGAGCAGCATGATCAGAGAAAGTCCTGTGCTTTACAAAGAAATGTTTAATTTACCAGCAAAGCAGCTCTTTCTCCTCTGCACAGACTTTCCCAAGCCAGCCAGTCATGCTCTTTTCGAATCTGAGCTAGCTCAGATTTCAAATACCAAGGTTTGCAAAGAAACATTTAATCCATCTCTGTGAGCCCTTTGTGCAAAGAAGCCTCTGCATCTTGAAATCTGAACTAGCTCTGGGCAAAGCAGCCTTTTCCCCTCCATGCAGGCAAACTTCTGCAAAATTGGCTGGCTTGGGAAAGTCTTTGCAGAGGGAAAAGGTAAATTAAACACTTCTTTGTAAAGCACAAAAGTTTCCCTGACCATGCTGCTCAGCTGCTTTGTTGCTAGGCTGCACAAGTGGCTGGATCAAAAAAAATGATGCTTGTGGAATTCTCCCACATGGCCCAACAAGAGAGGCCTGCTCTCCTTCCCTTTCCCCATCTCCTGAGCTCTGCAGATCTTTGCAAAATAAGTGAGCGATTGTGATGGACGGAGGAGGCCCAAGTGGTTGTGGGGACCCCGAGAGGTGGGAAATGGAGCATGGTGTATATCAGGATGGGGAGAGGCTCAGAGTCATCGCTGAAGCACTAGGGTCATCCCTGTGCACTTAACAACCCGCGCAGGGAAGAGCTTGGATGGGGAGCTCATTAATGATGTAGTTGATTTACATTCTCAACTTCCCACCGTAGGAAGGCAGGTTCCATTACTGTCATAACTTGAGGATAACCTGCATAGAGTTAAATAGGATTTACAAACAGTTGACGTACCTGGCTTGTGAGTTCCACTGGTTATTAGTTATTAGTTGGCTTCTGAGTGTAATTCAAGGTGTTAATTAACATGCATATTCTTTTACATAGCTTTGGACCTACTTATTATGAAACTTCCCTCCAATTGTGTCTACCTATCTGTAAAATATGATAGAGTGGGCATGTTCTGAGTTCTTTCAGTTAAACAATGCCATCATATGGATTTCTATAAGTGTATCTTCTTGGTCACTGCTTTTGCTATATGAAATACTAGTTATCCAGAGATTGTTTAAATCATCAATACTCTGTTTTAGGAAAGCATTGGAAACTTGGCTTTTCAAAATGATCATTGGCCAAATTATTTTGTAATCCTGTTCAGAGTTGAAGTTGAAATTATTTTTATGTAATCCCCAGGGAATCATTTATTTTCTGTATTGGTTTGTTCAATTGAGTTGAAACAAAGTATCTGCTTACAAGTGTATTATTATTATTATTATTATTATTATTATTATTATTATTATTATTATTATTATTATTATTATTATTATTATGTATTACTATGAGGAATCCTCAGAATCTGCTCCAGTAATACAATTATTTTTAAAGCAGAAAAATATAACCAGAATCTGAGATCATGGTTTAGAGTTACATTTCTGGTCTTAAGCCGGCTTTATAAGCTCTCCAAATGTAGACTGCAAGTTATTAAACAATTACTAGTTTTCCCTTCTAGTCTCTGGACATAAATACAGGAGGCCATTAAAGTTTATTAATTATGAATTTCACTTGGGTGAGATTGGAACAAGTCCGAGCAAATCTTTAAATTTTCATGCTAATCCCATGTTCCAGTCTTATTTGGAGATTAGAAGCTTTCATATCCATTTTTATCAGTTGCAATGTGTTATATTATCCAATCCCAAGGAATTGTTGTTAATCTTAATAGTGGTTTCCTTAAAATAAACAAGTTTAATTATTAATACTGCTAAATTTAGTGTAGAAAATGAAAACTAGCTTCCTTATAGGTGGAATTGTCAAAATATTGAGATATAACACAACTTCTGAAATAGCCCGCTATATTTATTAACACATAACATAGTTTTAATTTTGAAATTATTATTTTTGTTCTCTATCCAGTTTATAAATTCTTATTTTGGTTATAATTTATCTAAGTATCCTCCTGAATGCTCTTTTTTTTTTTTGGTTTTGTTTTAAGTGTTTCCTTAAAATTCAACTTTTCTGTTTGCTTCATTATATTGGATAAAAAAAACAGGATTCAAATCAAATATGCAATAATAGCATTTGAACAATCTGTGCTGTTTCAAACAAAATTGTCATTTTTATAATTATACTATCATCTTGTTTGTCTGGCATGATATAATCAAGAGCTATTTGCACTTCATTAAGAAAGCAGCAGGAAGCAGCTTATGTCCTGAGTTTAACTTTGTATAGGGAATCTGCCTTTCTTGTAGTTTTGTGCTTAGCTGCCCACCCTAAATCTTCACTTTATGTACTCAATTTTGAATTGGTAAAGCAGCTGATTTTGGCAAAATTTTGGCAAAGAATTATTTTCAAACTGGTTGAGTGCAGCTGCTTTAAAGTTAATTCTGGCTGTCCTATATACATGTCTCTGCACAGCCCTTTGATTTTACTTCTTAGTGCAGGCATATGCACTCTCGTAGACAACCAAGATGGTTTCTGAAGCTCACTGCACAATACTTGCAAAGCAGGCAGCTGCTTTAAAATTTTAAAGAGACATGCCTTGTCCATGTTTACTACATTGCAAAATACTCTTTTGAAAATTTTTGACAACCTTGCTTGATAACATTATGATAATGATGATGACCAGAGATTATGAAATAAATTACTAGTAGTTTCATACTTATACTTATCCCAAGGTTTTATGACTTACTGTATCATTAGAAGATGTTACCATTTAAAAATTGAAAGGCAAAATGACCAAAATGCTACATGAATTATTTCATAAAGGAATACAAACCTAGAACCAGGTTCCTTCATTGTTCATTACAAAAGCAACACAGCTCCTTTCTGACACCAGAATATAATAGGTAGATATCTTTCAGAAAAGAGTTTCAGACACCCCGTCTGTAGAGGAAGGAATCAAAATACTTAATTTAGTTTGACAGGAATTATATAAATCATTTCAAATTTATTACTGTATGAATCATTATTAGAAATTCCCTTTCTCTTTGTTTAGTTTAATATATTCTATCAAACAATTAACACTTAATTGGTATAATTAATCAATTATATTGGCATTGGGTATAAGGGACAATTTGTGATAATTCTCAGTGCTCTTTGGAGTAGACTTTGGAGTTTTTTTGCAAGGAGAAAAGTATTTAAATAATGGTGGAGCAGTATTTCAGGACACTGAATTATTTAATTAGCAAGCTGACAATTACGAAAAACTAGAACTTGCTTCTGAAAACTTTGGAAACCATAAAAATCTATTGAAGTAGTATATCTTTTTATAAGTGTGATTTCCAGTGAACCTCTAGAAAATATATTAATCTTTTAAAGACAGAATTGCATCCATATATTAAAGGCAAATACATTTGAACAGTATACAGGAAGTTCTCAACTTGTGAATGTAATAGAGTATGCCCATTATAGTTACAAGTCATGATGATTGTGAAGTTGGTCAGCTATCTGACTGACCTGTTTACTACTTTTTTTGTGTAAGCTAAAACTATGGTTGGTAAGCGAATCCATTGTTCTCTATGGAAGTAAACATTGGCTTTTGGCAAAAACATTGTAATTTTGTTCATGTGACTGCAGAATGCTCTAAATCACTATAAATGCAGGTGTGCCCAAAATGCAGTCATATGAATGGGGGGGGGGGCACTATCAGAATTTCAGAACTGGGCAGTAAGTACCTTATGGGAGGGCTGTCATAACTTCAAAAAGTCATTAAATGATTGATGAGTCAAGGACTACCTGTATAAATATTTAGAAAGGTAATATTAATGGGCAGGGAGAATAGGTCTTCCTAACATATCTTAATCTGTCCCAGCCAGAGAGTTCTACTTCTGCTACCCAAGAGTTCTCCCCTTAGCCCAATCCAAGAAAAAAAGGTACTATCAAAGGGCTGAAATACATAACCTAAGGAAGGTTGTTCACAACAACAGATATAAAAACATCAAACACAAATATTAAAAACCATAGTAATAAATACCCTAAAAAATCAAAATTATAGGTGCAGTGCATAAGAAGGAATCTCTAAGCTCACTGTTCACTATTAACTATTCCATTCTGTACTAATATCTAAAAAGTGTATATTTATCTAAAGTAAATATTGCATTTGGTTTAAAAGAAAAAAGAACTTGTCAGTTTATTGCCTATCATAGTATTTTTTTTTCTGTTTTCTTCCTTTATTTGAAATATACACTTTTTTTTATCCAAAAATATGTCTATTCTAAACAGCTCACAAAAATATTAAAAATTAATATACTGTATCATCTAGTTAAAATCAAGATTAAAGCAACACCTAAAAATCTTACAACAGTATCAATAGCATAATCAAATCATTTTTTTAAATTTAGCCTCAGTTGAGGCTATATAAAGAAGAAATCAGACCTAAGCACTAATTTTCATATAGCTATTGCTGTTTCATATATATTAAGCTCATTATGCTTCTTAAGATAGTGGCATACCTGAGAGGAACTTAAAAGATATCAGATTCATGAGAAAAGGAATGTTCTTTAACACTGCAAAATTTCAAATCATATAAGACTTTAAAGTTTTCAGATATACTCAGAAACAATATAGTAGTGAAGACAATTTAGCAATGTAGAAACTGAATTACTGTTTATTTTGTACTATAAAAAATGTCCAATTTAAACTATTCTATGTATTTGTAATCCTATGAATAGAGAAGTAATATTTTTAAAATTGAAGAGGGATTTAAAAAATAAATTAACCAATATCCATAATTCAGTTTATAAACTAGAACTAAGACACATCTAACAGTGTGCTGTCATTAAAAACTTACAAATATCCAGTACTTCACACTCATATTTAATGTGTTCTCCCCTTTAAAGCAGTTATTCCACAATACCAATCCACTTTCATAATCACAATTTAACAGAAATCAGCAGATGTATATTTATATATTTCTTATGGAAATCCAAGTTACAGATAATTGGCAGATTTGGAATACTTTATTTGAAATTATTGTTAGAAGGTATTAATATAGTAACAGAAATGTGAGATGTATAAGCTTTTAGTTTTGAATTTCTATGAACGGGTTGCCTCCTGGTGTGAAACATGTCCTAAGATAATAACCCATCAGTTCAGAAACATAATAGATTTTAGAATTCAGCAGCCTGTCTGCCTGAAGAGATCATTTATCATCCTTACTAATATACAATATAACAGATAGAATCATTACCCCTTTGTTCTTCATTTCCTATCTTGCATTCATTGGTTACATTGTAAGAGCTTTTTTTTGTTTTGTTTTTGTGGTCAAGTATACTGTACTGTATGTACTTTCTATCTTTTCTGCAAAAGTAAAAACAAAAAAAGATTTCTGCAATAAAAATAGCAGCTAATTTTTGTTAAATTGGCTGGGGTATGGTGTTTCTGTAAGAAAGCAGGAGAACAAAAAGTGCAATTTCTGACCTCCCCATGGTCTGGTCAAACATTGAACATGGCCCCCATGCAACCTTCTTTCCTATAAGCTGCCTATGCATTTTGCATCCATTTTCCCTTTCATTTCATTTCATTTCACTGCTGCTTTTTCTCTCTGCTTTTTCAAGCCTGATTTTATCATTATCCTGCTCCCTCTATTTCTGGTCTACTCAGTATGAGAACACTTCTGGTATGATTGGAACAATTTGATGTAAAGCTTATAAAGGTGTTCTGAATTTGAACCATTTTATGTATCTCTCATCTCATTATTTTAAGTATTTATCAAATGGCTCTGTTGATCACAATAGGGAAAGTTGGCTAAATTGTCTTTTTTTTGTGAAACAAAAATAGTTGAATTTTTTGTTATGCATTTAAATAACTTGATAGTCTTAAAAGGTATAGTGTAGCAGAAAATCTATGTTAGTCTCTACCCAGGGTAGAGAAATATTCAGTATTACCATGCATTTAAAAAAAGCCTTCCAAATTAATCCCTGTAATTTCAATTCTCATTTATGCATAGGAGAAAGTCTTCCTTTCTGTTTTAACTATTGTAAAGGAACAGGATTTTAGATACATCATAATATATCTCCTTTGCTGCTTCTGGGAATTTAAAGAATTAGTATAGCTCCCAAGTTTGTGTCTAAATATTCAAATACTACGTTACTGCAACATCAGCAGTAATGGGATTTTGTGCATTAGCAGTCATTTTCTTACTTGAGATCAGGTAATATGAAGTGTTTGTATGCATTCTATATATAATTACATGCATTGAAACTACAACACTTAAACCTACATAGAAGGCAATATTAGACACATCAATACAAAACAAGCAACAGATACTGTCTTTTCATTGTTCATTCTAATCCGAAATGTTCAGTGGTAATTTTCTTTTTTAAACGTATAATCAAACTAGTAGAATACTTTTCTGCTGCAAATTTCTTCTACTGAATGGTTTTTGTATATACTTGATTATCTAATTTACCATTCGTAAATGTAGGTTCATTGGGATAAAAAGACATTAAAAGTAAGAAAAGAAAGCTGCTTAAGGCTATATTCTGAGGATTTTATTGAAACTCTAGTTTTTTTCAATTTTATATACAATACATATATTCTTCTGTGAAACAAAACATACATTACTCCCCAGATTACAAAAGTACAAGCTCATTTCTTGGAATGAATGGTACATGTGGTTCATGAATAGCCTGCTGGGGGAAAAAGGAGAAAATAAAAGTGGCTAATTAAATACCTTTTTAAAAATGCAATAACATTAAGTTTACCAACACTAGGTTTACACTTTTAAAACATGAAACTTTTAAAATGCTGCTAGAAACTATTTGCTGACTTTCAAGGGCACATTGCCAATAGAAAATAAGGGAATATAGGAATATAGGAATCATCCAAAATCAAGATTTTTACTGCAAGTAAACCATTACTTAGTGGCATTTTCAACAGCTTGTAGCAATAATTTATCATGGGACTAGAAGGGACCTTGGAGGTCTTCTAATCCAGCACCCTGTCCAAGGCAGGAAATCTTTATACCACCCTAGTTAAATGGTTGTCCAACCTTTTTTCCCCAAAAAACTCACAGCAATGGAGAACACACAGCTCCAGGAGGCAAGCTGTTCAACCCCCTGCCCAAGGCAGGAATCCTTATACCATTTCAGACAAATCTTTGTCCAATATTTTCTTGAAAACAATTAATTAGTGGAACTAGAAATGCTACTGGTTCGCTCCTGTGCTGCGCGATCCTCGGAACCTTTTTTTTTACTTTTTTAAAGCATTTTTTACTACCTATTCGCTGGAACCAGTAGTAAAAAAATGCTTTAAAAAAGAAAAAAGGTTCCAAGGATCGTGTGTGAGGGGCTGAACCAAAGTAGAAAAATGAGGAATGGAATGGAAAAATTACACTTCTTTCTTTGTTTCAGAGGCTTCAACCTTTCGGAATCCTTTGGAGGTTTCAGGATTTCAACCTTCCCTTTTTCAGGTTTTAGCTGCCCCTTTCCCACAGAACCCTAAATATCAGGTTTCTTGATATCCAGATGACGCTTTTCAGGATTTATGATTAGATCAGCTTTTCTTAAACTCTCAGGTACTAACCTTAGGTGTTGAAGGTGTTTTTCTCAGGTGATACATGAGGATATCATCTAGATACACAGCGTACCATGTTCCTTTACCAGGTAGGATTTATTCATAAGACATTGGAAAGTAGGTAGTGTCCCATATTTGTTTTATTGTTTTATGTTTGTTTTATTTGATTTGTATACCGCCCTACTCCCGAAGGACTCAGGGCGGTGAACAGCCAAACAATAAAATAACATAGATATAAAAAATTTAAAAAACCAGATAAAATCAAATTAAATCATTTTGGCCCAGACAAATTTAAAACACCCCAATAATTTAAAAACAGATTAAAATTTACTTGTTTAAAAAGGGAAGAGATTAGGCCAAGCCCGCCTGATGGAATAAAAAGGTCTTCACAGCGCGGCGGAAGGTGCGCAGATCCGGGATCCTCCGTATCTCTGGGGGGAGCTTATTCCAGATGGTAGGTGCCCCCACAGAGAAGGCTCTCCCCCTAGGGGTCGCCAGCCGACATTGTTTGGCTGACGGCACCCGGAGGAGTCCCTCTCTATGAGAGCCTACTGGCCGGTGGGAGGCTATTGGTGGTAGTAGGCGGTCCCGTAGATAACCAGGTCCTAAGCCATGGAGAGCTTTAAAGGTGGTAACCAAAACCTTGAAGCGCACCCGGAAGACCACCAGGAGCCAGTGCAGCTCGCGCAGGAGAGGTGTCACATGGGAGTGCCATGTCGCTCCCATTACCACCCGCGCGGCCGCACTCTGCGCCAGTTGGAGCCTCCGGGTGCTCCTCAAGGGGAGCCCCATGTAGAGAGCATTACAATAGTCCAGGCGGGAGGTGACGAGGGCATGAGTGACCGTGCGTAACGAGTCCCGATCCAGAAAGGGACGCAACTGGCGAATCAGGCGAACCTGATGAAAAATCCTCCTGGTCACGGCCGTCAAGTGCTCTTCTAAAGACAGCCGTGAATCCAGGAGGACGCCCAAGTTGCGAGCCCTCTCCGTGGGGGCCAATGATTCGCCCCCAATAGTCAGTGATGGCATCAACTGACTATATCGGGACGTCGGAAACCACAGCCACTCGGTCTTGGATGGGTTGAGCCTGAGCCTGTTCCTCCCCATCCAGATCCGTACGGCCTCCAGGCACCGGGACATCACTTCAAGGGCATCGTTGGGGTGATCCAGGGTGGAGATATACAGCTGGGTGTCGTCAGCGTACTGATGGTACTCCACCCCGAAACCACGGATGATCTCGCCCAGCAGCTTCACATAAATGTTGAACAGGAGAGGCGAGAGGACCGACCCTTGCGGCACCCCACATATGAGGGGCCTCGGGGTTGACCTCTGTCCCCCTGTCAACACAGACTGCGACCGGTCAGAGAGAAAGGAGGAGAACCACCGCAACACAGTGCCTCCCACCCCTAACTCTTCCAACCGGTGCAGCATGATACCATGGTCGATGGTATCAAAAGCCGCTGAGAGATCTAACAGGACCAGGACAGAGGAGCACCCCCTGTCCTGAGCCCTCCAGAGATCATCAACCAACGCGACCAATGCCGTTTCCGTGCTGTACCCAGGCCTGAAGCCCGACTGGAACGGATCCAGATACGTCGTTTCATCCAGGTGCTGGGGGAGCTGTTGCGCAACCTATAGCCTAAAAAGTATTGTCTTGAATTGAGAGATGCCTTGTGGGGCGGCAAATGTGTCTCTTTTGAATGATATTCCAGTAAAATTTTGCAATATCCATTAGGTAAGTCTAAAGATAATAAATAGTGGTTCCATCTAGGCCATCCAAGAGGCCATCAACCTGGGTCATTGAATATTTCAAATTTTGCCACTCAGTTTATTTGCTGGAAATCTATACAAAATCGTATTTCTTTATTTGATTTTGTCAGTAATATGATTGGAGAACACCAGTGACTTACAGATGGTTCTATAATGTCCATTTCGAGCATCTTATCTACTTCACTTTGTTAAATAGTGCCCTTAAAACTTTCTTTTTTCAGCAAGCTGGGCTGGCTTAACACATTTTAAAATGTTTTTAATTGTCTGTTATTGTTTTTAATCATGGAGCCAAATTTATATATATATATCTTTTTAATTGTTTTTTAATGTTTGTAGTTTATGTTTTTACTTGGCTGTTCACCACCCTGAGTCCTCAGGGAGAAGGGCGGTATACAAATTTTAAAATAAATAAATAAATAAATAAATTGCTTGTCTACAGGTTTCCAGAACATATAGAAAGAGTTTTTAGATGTTCTAGGAACCTGTAGGTAGGCTGTTGAATAGATTGAATTTCTCCCTTTCTGTACTATGTTCTACTACATCCATTAATCCTGGTTGCATGTTTAACATATTTTTAAAGTCACTTAATGTATTTTCCGTATCTTTTGTTTGATTTGCAGATAAATTGAATTGAATTTTATTTTATTTATTTATTTTGCAAATTTATATGGCTACCCAACTTACAGTGACTCCAGGTTTTATACAGAAATAAAGCCGCAAACATAAAACCCAATGAACCTCGCCCCTTGCAACAATGATCAAACAAATCACTTGATGAACTCCCTATCACCCTGGGATGCCCAGGTCACTACCAAACCCATGTCTTCCAAAAGAGCATCAAGGTGGAGGCCAATCTTAATTACACAGGGATGATGTTCCATATGAATGAGCCACCATGGAGAAGAACCTTAAGTCTGTTTAGGTCCCACTAGATAGACCTCCTTAAGAAAGGGGGCCGTAACATACAGGCCATGTAGGGCTTTAAACGTGATAGTCAGTATCCTGAATTGGTCCCAGAAGCAAATCAGCAACTAGTGCAACTCCTGCACAAGAGGTAACATATGTTACTTCTTGCACAAAACCATGTGGGCCATTGTTAATATGTACCTTTCCACATGATTGCATCCCAAGCTTGATCCAACAGTTCTGGTTTCCTTTCTTTTAATGCAAATAAAGTTGTCTCAAGTTCAGTTTTATCAAGCCATTTCCTTAAGAGATTAGCATAATAGATTTACCTTTATTCAAGTTCAAATTCATAATTCACTGGCTCAGTTCTTCTTATTAGACCCTGCTGCTTAGTTTGCAATTTGTTCTTTTACTAGGTTGTAACAATAATACCTGGTTTCTCACATTGAATTGCTTTGATTTTAAACCTTTATCATACTGCCTCTTTTGTTTTTTCCTGGCTGTTTGTTACTATTTCTGGCCAATGTGTCCATGTACCTTTAACTGGTTTCTCTGAGTCAATATACATTCTATTAAGTTCTTAAGACCTTCTAAGTTTTCACACCAGCCTTCTTAGTAAGGTCCAACCCCCTTCCTCCAGGTTGCCTCCCGTAACTGGCTATGGGATTTCCTTAAATGTGTTATCAGGTATCCCAATGTTTTGGGGGCTGACTTGAATAATTCTGAAGCACAGTTCTCAGGGTCTGTTTCACTCTTTCAGAGAGACTGTCTGTTGGGGATGATAAGGTATGCATCCCTTTTATCCCTAAAGCAGCATAATCATATCTATCCCTAAATCAGCATAAAGACATCTAAGCAGAACTGATTGGAAATTAGATCATTAACTGTGAGCATTTTCTTTGGTATGCCTATCCCACTAAAGATGTCCAGTTCCTATACTATTTTTTTAATAGTCACATTTCTTAATGGAACTGTTTCTGGATAGTGAGTTGCATAGTTGAATACAGTTAGGATTATAAATCTCTATCCATATGTCCAGGGTGCTGTTCCACATCATCCCCGTTACATATTCCTGCTACAGAACTTTTTTTTTTTCATTTTTGTCTATAATGAATATGAAGAATATGTTTTGTGACATTTCTCAAGCAAGTAATTTTGAGAAGATGTTCCTATGATGACACCGCAAGTAATAATGCACCATTCCTCTTAGTTCTAGAATATGAAGAACTGATTGACCTGGTCCTCTTGCTGGATTTTAGTAGTTACCCAATAATTGGTTATGAACTATGGTAACATATAGTGTAAAATAATGTTATTGTTATACATATCATTTAGAGTTGATTAAACATGACATCAATATATCAGTATTATGTCCAATAGATTTGGGGAGTGAGAATTTCAGCAGCTTTTTAAAAATGCAGGTAAGATATTTCTGTTGTTAGCACTTTTTTGCCCAAACCTATTCTATAAAAGAAGTTTACTAGATGGCAGCACTACCTGACCTTGGATCATCTCAAAAAGTTAACCAGTGATTCTCCTGGTTAATATATGTACTATTATATTAAAAAAAAACATTGATATAGTCTAGACTGAAAACTGATAGGACATCACAGAAGAGGGCAGTATTGACCTTTCCATTTTTAAATTATTTTTAAACTATAGTATATTAAATTTATATCTTGTCACCATCTGTTTTCTCACAATGCCAACCCTGTTAGGTGAATTGGACATTGTCAAGAAATCTATGTATGACGTTGTGAGAATTATTTTTACACGTTCAAAAGTATAAAAACAAATAGATCATACCATTACCAAAATACAGAACAAATGGAAACCAGATTACTTAAAGACCTTAATTGGGAGCAGGTCTGGGAAAGATATTAAAAAATTGAACAGTGATTGAAATGTAAATAGAATTCTCATTTGATATTTAGTAGTTGCTGGCATTCTTTCATAATGATTTCATAGTTTTACTGCAATAAATCTGCTTTTTTGAGCTGTCGTGACCTACAAAATATATTCTTGCAGTATTTTGTTTTGCCAGCTGAGAGGTTCCTGACAGAAGTCAACAGGAGACTAGATTGGCTTATAGAACATTTATCTTTATCTTATCATGTAAGAAATTTATTTTCTTATTCTTGAACTCATGGGGCTTTCATAATATAGGGAATATTTATCCAGTTGGTGATACAAACTATACACTGTTTTGCTGGATATATAAGGTTTTACATGTTCTTTAGAAAATGTTTCCAATTAATTTGATTTAACAATCTGCTTAGAAAAATCATGTTGGAAGCAGTAACAGCATCAATCAACAATTCTAATAACTTTTTCCATGTAGTACTTGATACTTGTAACAAAAATATTTAATATCATGTTTAAAACTATTCCTATCTAAGAAGGATTAAGTAAATACACAGGAAAATATAATAGCACATTAAGAAAATAATATAAAGCATTTTACAAATTAGTTTGTGTAAATTTTAAATATATGTATTTTTTTTTCTGCAGGCATTTCCTATTCAAAACAGGAACAGGGACAACACCACTGTTCAGTACTGCAACACCGGGTTACACAATGGCGTCTGGCTCAGTTTATTCCCCTCCTACACGACCACTACCTAGGAACACCTTATCAAGAAGTGCTTTTAAATTTAAGAAGTCTTCAAAGTACTGTAGCTGGAAATGTACAGCACTCTGTGCTGTTGGGGTGTCTGTGCTTCTGGCAATACTGCTATCTTATTTTATAGGTAAGCTTTCCTTTTTATGTTCATTATAAACCTATATTCCAGTACTGCTGGAGGTAAAGATCTAGATATAGATCTGGAACTAAAAATATAGAGTCAGCACCACACTTACAGTTTAAAGATAACTTACTAGCAATTGCTGGAAACCATGTGAGTATTTCCATGTAAAAAATTACATGGAATAGGAAATACCTGTATTTTATAAATATTTTCCTGCAAAAATGGCATCTGAAATGTCATTTTTAAAAAATTGAACTATAATTTAAGAGTGTTTTTCTTTTATAAGGGTTGGCTATCATTCAGCCATCTTTATATTAAAAGTGTAGTATATTGGTTATACACAAAATAGTTTTCTTCTAGCAAAAAGCCTGTATATCTTTACTTTTAAAAATGTCACTTACACATAAATAATGAAAAGCATTACTTAATTCTTCTTTCTTTTTCCCATGCTTTAAAGCATTATTTTACTGAATAAGTTACTCATGATTGCTTATGTTGTATTGAGTTGAGTATTTACTCAACTCAATACAATTAACTAATTGTAAAATGTAAAATGCAGTGATCCAACTCTCTATCAATTAGCGCATTATACCATAGTATAATGGCAGAGACTGTGATTATTACATAAACAATATAAGAGTGAAATGTCAGGTTTTACTGGCATAACTAAAATGTCTCTGAACCCCAAATAAAATATTCTGTTAAACCAAGCCATAAGCTTTCTGAAATGTTAAAACTTTGTGTTGAAATGCATTTCTTAAATTTAAACTCAGTCTAAAGTACCAGCTGAATAAAATCTTTGAATTTAGACCCTTGTTGAAGCTGAAGCCACTGAAAATAATATGAAATAATAAAATAACAAAAAAATAGTTCTTTAGCAGTCGAAGAAATTTGCTTTTCCTGCTGTTTGAATATGATTGCCTGAGATTATTGCCAGTCTGCCTATTATCAAAGAGAATAAAAAGAGTTGCATGGGACTGATTCTGATGCCTGATAATTTGATGCAGTATATGGCAATAATGGTAAGAAGTTTATTAGACTCAAAGACTTTTTGGTTCAAAGTATTAGGCAAAGACTTCAATTACTGTATGCACAAAAAAGGTATGCACAAAAAAAACATTTGGGCACATTTAAGTGCCACTAATGTCAGATATTGAATATCTAAATATGAAGTTAAAATGTCCGTATTTATACTTAGAAACTGATGTGCGGTTGATTAAAACTGATCTAAATTTTAATCACATTATTGTTTTAAGTAAATTATTGTTTTAAATAAATAATGTAATTAAGTTAAGGTATATTGTAAATTAAAAGTTTCCTATTAACTTGGAGGCATTTAAATACATTCAATTATTGTATTGTACATATTTAATGCTACTTTTTCTTAACTTTAGTTTCAAAACAAATAAGGCTGACCATAAGTTTGTCTTATATTTTGATATATACTAAGTTTTCTAAGCAGTGATTAAAAGGGGTGGAGATAAGGGTTGTTTAGTCTCTATAGTTCCTAATGCCTTTTGTTTCATACTTGGCATTGTGTTAAGCATACATTTTGCTGTAAGTATACATTAAATCTGTAATTCTTATTCAGCAAAGATATTTTTTTCTTTGAAAGAAAAACAATAAAAAGCGGCATATTTTCAAAAGGAAAGGAACCTATTAAATCTTTATTCTTGCCTTCTAATTATTGATAGTATCTAGGGCTCCTAGCTTTCATTGAACAGACCTTAATGTTTACAACCTCCTATATTTTGGAAGGAGGGGTTATTGCTGAAATAGTCATCTTAAACCTGCTTGTTGATATTCATGGATGTACTCTGTTAATTTTCGGCGTGTTTGTCCTACATAATGTCTGTAACAGTCCTTATGTTGTATGTTGTTGGTATGGTATGTTGTAGATGACTCCTGGTTTTTTTTTCCTTCTGGGGCTACAGGATCTTTTGATTTACTTAAGATGTTTTGGATGGCTTTAGTTGGTTTGTGTGCTAAATGATGCCTTGCGGTTGTCGTCTATTGGTGGTTTCTGAGAAGTTTTTGATGTAAAAATCTTTTAGTTGTTTCTGATATGTATCATACTAGAGTTAGAAGACGATGAAAATTCCTTAATCTGAGCAGACTGAATCATAGTTTCAACCGGGAAATGATGCATCCAAGAGCAAGCTAAATCCAAGATGCTAGGGAATTGGCATTCAGACAAATCAGCCATCAATGGACATTTGGAGATAAACTACATTTACACACTATTTTAAAGAGACAACAGTTTTTGTTAAAAAAAAAAAGCTAAGAAGAAAGCAAAAAGACCAGACTATATCTCTTTCAGCAACCAACACAGATGAGTAGGGATTAACACAGATAAACAATCAGCAAAGAACAATAGCCTAATCAATGGACTTTCAAGGAGAAAGCCACATCTCCATGAACACTGGTAGGGCAAGCTACTGTATATAAGCAAGCCCCGCACTCAACAGCACTAATGATACATAGGCCAGTAATGAAATCTCAGAGAGCACCAAAGACTCCACAATTCAAACCTTAGCTACATATTTTTTGTCTTTTAATCATCTTAAAACTTTTGGAGTTTTAAAGCACCTACTTCTTTTTGTTACTTTTTAAAAATAAACCTAATAATTTCTACAACTTTTGAATAATTTCCTTCTACTAATTTGTGTTATTTTGCTGCTGTTTGGAGTGCCTCTGGAACTCCAAACTGCAGAATATGGTTTTGGGGTGCAAATGTAGTTGTCTGAGATTTCCTATTATGAGGAAACTATAAACAAACTGGAAAATGAAAAGGTTAGATTCTTTAATTTGTTTTATAATTCCTAATGGGAAATCAGTGAGAAACAAGCTTTTCTGGCATTTTTCAGGGCATATCTTCTCATGTGGTTACATAATATTGTCACATTTGGAATATTGGAAAAAGAAACTATTATAACTAGATTCAGTCTATGCAGTGATTTAAATTTTGTTAGGCATGAGAAACTGTATATAAAAAGTCTGTGTACTTACAATTCCTGTAAACATCTCTCCATGACAACCACAAGAGATTGCTTGTTCTCTTCAAAATATGAAAAATTTATGTTTTACTTGACCTTAAATCTGATACAGTTTCTTTTGACAGGCTATTAGCTCTTTTCTTCATGTTATGAGGATATCCTCCATCTAAACTTTCAGTTCACTTGTTGTATAATTCCACAATCATTTTTTGTTCTTACTTTTTTCCTGGATATGAACATACTGCTTTCTAATTATAGTATAAACGTGTCTGCTGCTAGATTGCAGAATATTTAAAATATACAGGTAAAACTCAAAAAACTAGAATATCGTGCAAAAGTTCATTTATTTCGGTAATGCAGCTTAAAAGGTGAAACTAATATATGAGATAGACTCATTACATACAAAGCGAGATAGTTCAAGCCTTGATTTGTCATAATTTTGATGATTATGGCTTACAGCTCATGAAAACCCCAAATTCACAATCTCAGAAAATTAGAATATTACATGAAATCAATAAAACAAGGATTGTACATAGAACAATATCAGACCTCTGAAAAGTATAAGCATGCATATGTACTCAGTACTTGGTTTGGGCCCCTTTTGCATCAATTACTGCCTCAATGCGGTGTGGAATGGATGCTATCAGCCTGTGGCACTGCTGAGGTATTACAGAAGACCAGGATGCTTCAATAGCGGCCTTCAGCTCTTCTGCATGGTCTCATGTCTCTCATCTTTCTCTTAGCAATGCCCCATAGATTCTCTATGGGGTTCAGATCAGGCAAGTTTGCTGGCCAATCAAGCACCGTAATCCTAGGTTTTGGTACTTTTGGCAGTGTGGGCAGGTGCCAAGTCCTGCTGGAAAATGAAGTCAGCATCCCCATAAAGCTCGTCTGCGGAAGGAAGCATGAAGTGCTCCAAAATCTCCTGGTAGACAGCTGCGTTGACCCTGGATTTAATGAAGCACAGTGGACCAACACCAGCAGATGACATGGCTCCCCAAATCAACACAGACTGTAGAAACTTCACACTGGACTTCAAGCATCTTGCAGTGTGCGCCTCTACATTCTTCTCCAGGTACTCTGGGCCCTTGGTTTCCAAATGAGATGCAAAAGTTGCTCTCATCAGAAAAGAGGACTTTTTTTCTTTAGCCCAGGTAAGACACTTCTGACATTGTTCGTTGTTCAGGAGCGGCTTGACAAGAGGAATACAACATTTGAAGCCCATGTCCAGGATCAGTCTGTGCGTGGTGGCTCTTGATGCACTGACTCCAGCCTCAGTCCAAAAGTCCCCAACACTTTTGAATGGCCTTTTCCTGACAATCCTCTCCAGGCTGTGGTCATCCCTGCTGCTAGTGCAACCTTTTTCTTCCACACTTTTCCCTTCCACATAACTTTTTATTAATGTGCTTTGATACAGCACTTTGGGAACATCCAACTTCTTTTGCAATTACTTTTTGAGGCTTTCCCTCCTTATGGAGGGTATCAATGATGGTTTTCTGAACAACTGTCAGGTCAGCAGTCTTTCCCATGATTGTGATTCCTACTGAACCAGACTGAGAGACCATTTAAAGGCTCAGGAACCCTTTGCAGTTGTTATGTCTTACTTAGCTGATTAGAGTGGGACATTTTGAGCCTAGAATATTGAACCTTTTCACAATATTCTAATTTTCTGAGATTGTGAATTTGGGGTTTTCATGAGCTGTAAACCATAATCATCAACAGTATGACAAATCAAGGCTTGAACTATCTCGCTTTGCATGTAATGAGTCTATCTCATATATTAGTTTCACCTTTTAAGTTGCATTACCGAAATAAATGAACTTTTGCACGATATTCTAATTTTTTGAGTTTCACCTGTATATCATTTCCTACTTAGCAAATTAGAAGATACTATAACTCTGAGTCACAATTGGTCCTGTGCTTCTCTTGTTATGGAGTTTCAGCCCAAGCCCCAACTCCTTTGGGGAAAATGCATACTTTCTCACTTGATAACATTGCCCTTAGCAGTACAGCTACTTCTTCAGAAACTGGAATTGTAATTGGTTCTATTAGCTAAAGCAAGTGCTCCACTGCAGAAGGACTCTGTTATTTCTTCTGCTTAAAAGGATAGTTAGTATTCCTGCTTACCAATTCTTTCTGATAGGAAGGGAAAAATAACTTTTCAATAACTCATGGAAGGAATAACAACTTGCAATTGAATACATGTCCATCTTGCCAAAAGTCTTCACTGTTACTGAGTTCTGTGCATATCTACTCAGTTAGCTGGCCTTTCACAAATCCAACAAAGGAGGCAGTCAGCAGGTTTGAACCACCTCCAGAAGATGTCAACCAAGTCTTTGCAGAGACTCTTTTTTAATTGAAGTGGAAGCAGTCTTCTATTGATCAGTGTGTCAGAGCATCCAACCATTTGGGCAATTGTCAGATTCCTTGCCTTGACAGTATACTATAATGAGATTAAACATTGCATATTTTTAAACTACTCAAATATCTATCCATCCAGTTTCTGAATATGTTCCATTGGAATAATAAATAAAATCACTGATTTTTTTTTCAATTTTCATCAAAGTATGCAAGGAAAAATTTGATTGAAAAGCAATATTCTAAACTTTGTCTTTTCAATAAATTACATTTTTTCATAAGTGACCCTCAGTTCAGCTCATCAGGGAGATTTATCAGCTTTGATATTGTTGAATATTAAGACTGCCGCAAGCGATTCCCCCCCCCAGCACCGGCACAAATGGTTCAGCTGTTCTCTGATTGGTTAACCGCGTGACAGCTCTTGTATAAAAGGAGCTGTCAAAAGCATGGCTGTTGCTGTTGTTAAGTTGTTGCCGTTCGTAATAAAGTTTGTTGATTGCTGCAGCTGCCTCACCTCGCCTCAGTCAGTGATCGTGTGGACTGAGTATTTAATAGTGGCGACGAAGGTGGGATATGCCTGGTGGCTCTTGGGGGCATAGTGGAGATTCCAGTGTCGGTGGTTGTCGTGGAGCCGATCCAAGCGTGAGGCAGTTACACATCGCTGGTGCGCCTCAGCCGTGGTGAGAGACGATGGCTATGCCCCAACAGTTCGCCCCGTTTAACCCGGCAACAGAGTCATGGGAGACGTATGTCGCCCGTTTTGAATGCTTCCTCATTGCTAATGATTACCGTGATTTATCAAGCGAACGTAAGAGAGCATATTTCTTGAGCTTTTGTGGCCCAGAGATGTTTGACACGGCACTGACTTTGATGGCCCCCCAGTCTATTCGCGCAGGAACATGGGACAATTTTATGTCCAAATTAAAAAAACATTACGCCCCCCGCACCGTCCCGCATTGCTAGACGGCAACATTTTTACCATAGGGACCAGGCTGAGGGGGAGTCCATCAGCCATTATGTAGCCGCTCTGAGGAAAGTGGCTAGGCATTGCCAATTTGTTGACCTAGACGATTACTTATTGGATTGCCTTGTCAGTGGCGTGAGGGATCAAAATTTAAAGAGGCAGCTAATTGGTAAACCGGAGCTGTCTTTCCAAGAAGCGTTAGATGAGGCTTGTGTGGCAGAGCTCGCTTTGTTATCTATAGCCGATCTTCCCCGGGGCCAAAGCACAGAGCAACCTAAGGGGGAGGCAGTTCATGCCAGCTCAGCGGCCAGCTCAGTGGACTATAGTGATGAGGAAGAGCAGGACGAAGCAAGAAATGGGAACCGTGTTCAGGGTTCACAGCGGCCAGTCCGGCCAAATGCAGATGCAGCCTCGCAATGCCGGGGTTGTGGGGAATTCCATTTGCGATCCACTTGCTGTTTTAAAGGCGCAGTTTGCCGCAGATGTGGCCACCATGGCCACATTGCCCATGTGTGCCGGTCGGCACAGCCGATCGCTGCGGTGCCAGCGCGGATGAATAGGGATCACCGGTCTTTGCCAAAGCGGCCCGGTACACAAGATGACAGGCCCAGCTGCGGGTGGGGGCCGGGTGATGTGAATATGGTTACCCTCGCTGCAACGGCCCCGCTCCGTAAGAAGATTTATGTGGACATTACCATCGAAGGCAAGCCCTGTCAGATGGAGGTGGACTCCGGCTCCGCTACCACGCTCGCATCCTGGAGCACGATGAAACGACTGGTGCCGCGGCTGGCCAAACACTGCCTCACACCTTGCGATGTGACCCTACGAGACTATCAGGGCACCCAAATTCCTATTTTGGGGTGTGGAAAATTCTGAGTGAGGTTTAAGAAGTTTAATGGCAAGCTGCCTATAGTGGTAGTCGCTGCCCCATTGCCAAGCTTACTTGGCTTTAACTGGTTTGAGGCCCTAAGGCTGACCATACAAGAGGTTAACGCCATTAGTCCTGACGAGCTGGATAATTTAGTAAGGGAGTTCCCCGCTGTGTTTGATGGCAAGTTGGGATGTTATAAGTGTACCCCGGTGTCTTTTTAGTTCAGATCCTAGTTTCCCTCCCTGTAGATTGAAGCCCCAGCGTGTACCATTCGCTCTTAAGGCTAAGGTAGATGCTGAGCTTGATAAGCTCATTTCCCAGGGGATTTTAGAACCTGTGGATTTTTCCCGTTGAGAAACTCCGATTGAAACACCCATTGAGGCTGATGGCTCGGTCCGCATCTGCGCGGATTACCACTCAACGATCAATAAGGCGCTCCTGGGCCATGCGTATCCTGTCCCTGTCGTGCAGCACGTTTTGCACTCACTGGGCAGAGGTTCTGTGTTCGCCAAGCTGGACCTCTCACAAGCCTACCAGCAATTGCTGGTCGATGATGACACCGCAGAGGCCCAAACTATTGTTACACACCGTGGGGTGTTCCGGTGTCGTCGCCTCCAATTCGGTGTGAGTGTGCCCCCGGGGCTCTTCCAGGGCTTGATGGAGAGAGTTCTTCAAGGAATCCCAGGGGTCATACCGTATTTTGACAATGTTTTGATCTCTGCTACCAGCAAGGCACAACTGATGGACAGGCTGCGCAGAGTTCTCCGGCAATTTGACGCTACAGGGCTTAAGGTGAACCGCTCCAAATGCCAGGTGGCAGTGCCTGAGGTGGAATTTCTGGGATTCTTGATAAATGGTTCTGGCATCCACCCCACTCCGGCTAAAACGGCAGAGATTGTGGACGTCCCCACCCCACCCCACCCCCGCTGTAAGGCAGATCTTCAGGCTTTCCTCGGCCTTTTAAATTTTTATGCCATTTTCCTGCCTCATAAGGCGTCCGTGGCAGAGCCTTTACATCGCTTGCTGGACCATGGGGCAGCCTGGGTTTGGGGTTCTCGGGAGGCTGCTGCCTTCCATGCTGTTAAATGCCTCCTTGTTTTGAATTCTGTACTGACCCAGTATTGTGAGAACCTGCCCCTTGTTTTGGTTTGCGATGCCTCCCTGTATGGGGTGGGCACAATCCTTAGCCATGCCCTGCCTAATGGCCGTGAAGTCCCCATGGCCTACTTCTCGCATACCTTAAGTCCTGCGGAACGGAACTATTCGCAGCTTGATCGGGAGGCCCTCGCCTTAGTTGCAGGGGTTAAACGTTTCCATCATTATCTCTCCGGCTGCTCGTTCCTGCTGGTCACAAGCCGCTTCTTGGGATCCTTGCGGGTGACCGTCCTGCCCCGCTCATTTTGCCTCCACAGATGACGCGTTACTCAGCGTTCTTGGCAGCCTACTCGTATACCCTCCAGCACCGCCTGGGACAGGACCTGGCACACGCTGACGATTTGAGCTGCTGCTCGGTGCCTACTCTGCTGCCTGACCCTGTGCCTGCTACGGCTGTCTGCCTGATCGACTGTTCCCCGTTGCCTGTAACTGCTTCGGACATTGCCCGTTTGTCTGCCCGGGACGCCGTATTGTCCCAGGTCTTGGACTGGATGGCAGGGGGGTGGCCACAGGGCCCTTTTGCACCGGAGTTGCAGCCCTATGCGAGCTGGCAGCTGGAGTTGTCAACTCAAAGTGGCTGCCTCTTATGGGGACACCGGGTAGTTGTCCTGCCCCCGCTGCGACATTCTCTGTTGTCCCAACTTCATCAGGGCCACCCAGGGATAGTCCGTATGAAGGCCCGGGGTCGCTGCTATATGTGGTGGCCCAACCTGGATAGGGATATTGTTAAATGGGTTGCCACCTGCCCGCAGTGTCAGGACAATAGTCCTATGCCTCCTAGAGACATCCCCAGGGAGTGGGAGGACCCCAAGGTGCCCTGGTCCCGCGTACATATCGACCTTGCGGGTCCTATGCAGGGACAAACATTCCTCATAGTGGCCGATGCGTTTTTGAAGTGGGTAGAGGTAGTCCTGATGCTGTCCACCACTTCAGAGGCTGTCATACGGGCTCTCCGGGGGTTGTTTGCGACCCATGGGTTACCCAACATTCTGGTGTCGGATAATGGGCCCCAATTTACGTCCACCCCCTTCGAGGTTTTCCTAGCCACCCAGGGAATTAGGCACTGTCTCATCGCCCCGTTCCATCCGTCTAGCAACAGATGTGCTGAACAGGCCATCCGATCAGCCAAGGACGCGTTGCGGACGTTAGGCTCAGGGAGTTGGCAAGAAAAATTAAGTAGTTATCTCTTAGCGCAGCATACTACCCCGTGCCACCTTACAAATAAGACCCCAGCCGAGTTGTTAATGGGCCGTAAACTGTGCACAGCGCTTGACCGCATACACCCTCTATACTGCCCAGCTAAGCCATTGGATATAGTGAGGTGGCACCTGCCGTTCCAATTGCGGGACCCAGTTCACGCTCGGAATTACGGGGGCAGCCCCTGTGGCTACCGGGGATAGTTGTAGGAATTGCGGGGCCTTGCTCCTATCAGGTAGACTTGGGCCAGGGTAAGATTTGGAAACGACATCAGGATCAGTTACGGAAATGGTGGTTGACCACAAGCCTACCTCGTGGGGACGGCGTTCTAGCAGAACACCAGGCGGAGCCACCCGCCGTCCTTATGGATCAACCTCCTCCCTCTCCCACGCACCCACCAATTGAGGCAACCCCATCTCACTCACCGGTTGTGGCCGATGAAGCAGTCGAGGACACCCAGGGGGTAGATTTGGGCGACGCGTCAGTACCAGGAGACAAGGCAGTTAGTAACCCCCAAACTTGTAAGATATTGTTGAATATTAAGACTGCCGCAAGCAATTCCCCCCCTCCAGCAACCGGCACGAATGGTTCAGCTGTTCTCTGATTGGTTAACCGTGTGACAGCTCTTGTATAAAAGGAGCTGTCAAAAGCGCGGCTGTTGCTGTTGTTAAGTTGTTGCCGTTTGTAATAAAGTTTGTTGATTGCTGCAGCCGCCTCGCCTCGCCTCAGTCAGTGATCGTGTGGACTGAGTATTTTATAGATATGGCATTAAATTTTTTCCATACTTCTTTTTGTCCATGCCACAAGTTTTCTTTATTTACCAATTGAAACTATTCCAGTACAAGGAAGCCTATTTATCGTTAATCAGAGATCATGGCTCTTCACCCGAAAGAAGAATATCCATATTATGTTTGATTTGTTCTTCTTTCAAATATATCACAGCTGTACTGATTTCAGGTTAATTTTTCTCTCTAGAAGTAAATACAGGTAACTTTCCTTGGAAGTTTGCAATATTATGTCTATAAAATACCCATCATGATAAATCTGATATTCCGTCAAGATTCATTAATTTACTAATCATTCTTGTTCCATGGACATGACATTCCTTCTCTAGCCACTCCTATTTTGCCAGACCCATATAAATCTCAATCCTGCATAGCTCTGCTTCAAAATATTATTACGTCTGTCCTTTGATAACTTTATCTCTATACCTGTTCTTCGGATGACTGGACACATACCATCTGCATCTATTCAATTTGTTGTGTTCAGCAGGGATGAGGTTGGGAGGGGCAGGTGGTAATTTGTTAGACTTTGGGTTAAGAGATGAATCTTTGGAAATCACATTGAATCAAGATATGGTAATGCAAAACAAATAAAGCCAAGATGAATATAATTTCAGGCTTTGCATAGGATGAGAGAGATCACACTGAGTAACAATATATGCAGTAGCATGACCAACAATATATGAATATAAACCAATGTTTATGTAGCTGCAGAAAAAAGCAGTCCTAGGTTGCCTCAACAGAATCATAGTATCAAGATGAAGAGAATCCTTGCTATTGTATCTTCTGCATTGTTCAGATCAGATCTAAAACACTTCATGTCTGGGGCACAACATTTTAAGAAAAATGTTGACAATCTGAAGCATGTCCAGAGGAAAACACCAAGATGATAAAGTTCTGGAACAACAAAACTTATGAGGAATGGTTGAAAGACTATCACTGTAGAAGCGAGTTGGGCAGCATATAAATACTATATATCAAATAAAAATTAAATAAATTGTATCTGTTTAGTTTCCTCTTGAATGCCAGCTCAACCTGTAATAAAGCTGTATTGTTATAAACTCAGCATCTCTGGATGGTAGATTAAAGTCCCTGAGAACCATTAACCTAGGGGTCTCTGTGAACCAATTTTAAAAGTTGCTAAATAAATAAATAATATATTCATATACTATGATAATAGATAAGTCAGCCAATCGGGTTTGCATCACCAAACCCTGGGTGGATCAGACAGAGGAAGATTCCTCTCAGAGATAAACCTACCTGGGTTTGGGGACTGGCACAGCCACAGTTCCAGGGAAGAGGAAGTGCGGGCACCTGCGGTCGCCAAGGCAAAACTGGGGGGATCCATTGTCTCCAACGGAGGAAGGTAAGACCAGGGAAAGGGTCAAACCCTCCAGAGGAGCCTCGCTGTCCCTCTCAGGCCATGCGGAGGACCCCCAGATGGTGGAGCAGGCTGTCCTGAGCCCTAGGTAGCAGAGGGCAAGCACCCAGCCTGGCCCTCGACTTCTCAGGGCACCAGGACCCCACAGACCAGACCAACTTCCTTCTCAAGGCTGCTGCTGCTCTGTTTGCTCTCCTTGGTTAGGTTGCTCGTGGTGTATGCAGGAGGGGAAAGTGTGTGGGTCAGAAGGAGACTCACTCCATCTTCATGTGAGGAGACCTGGTTTTGTAACCAAAGCATCTTCAACAATAGGAAGATCCTATCCACTCCTTTCTCTGTAGATAAAAGACCCCAAACTTGGGAGTGTGTGTGTGTGCATGCGCGTGCGTGCGTGCACATGCTTGGCTGCCAGCAGTTTGGGGAGCTGAGCTTGTGGGGCACCAAGTTGTCACCATGTCTACTTAACCAGCGCAACTTGTTCTGGGCCGACCCAGTCATCCTGACTCAGACACACACAGTAAGCAGTATTGAGCTGGCTATGCCCACCTACCGTGTTTCCCCGAAAATAGGACATGTCCCGAAAATAAGGCCAATTTTTGAGGTGGGCGTAAATATACGCCCTCCCCTGAAAATAAGCCCTCCAACAAGTGTGGCCGGTTTTGCCATGGATTACGACCACTTCTGTAACAGGAGGCCAAGCGATGCACCCCATGTGCCTCGTGGCGGCCTTCCAAAGGGTACTGTAGCAGCAGCTATCCACAATTTTTTTACCCTTATTTCATCCCGACCGTACTGGGCCGCATGAGTCAGGACAAAATAAGGGTTAACAAATTGTGGATAGCTGGTGCTATGGTACCCTTCGGAAGGCCGGTGCAAGGCGCAAATTTCCTACTGCAGAAGTGGCTGCACCAGAGAAGCGCTTTTGGGAGAGAAGACAAAGGGGAAGCGATCTCTTGCAAACTCTCGCCCTGTTCCCGCCTCTCCACCGGGCGACTCCCAGCAGCCCCAGACGCCCAAAGCCCGTGCCCACCTGGCTTCCTTTTCCACAGTGCCTGGCTCTTTATTGAGGGGAGTAGAGGAGAAGCGAGAGGCATGGAGCAAGACAGGGCTCGCTCTTCTTGCCGGCTCTTCTCCCCCTCTCATCGGGCATGGCAGGGCTTCCTGTCCCTGCCCCAATTGGATGCAATTTGGGGGTGGCAAGTGGGGAGGGGTGAGGCTGGGGAGACGTGAAATGTGTCTTATCTGCCTTGTAGCTCCGTTGTGTGTCTTGCCATTGTCTGCAGGCAAACACGTTGTAGGGTAAAAGAAACCTCGCGAATTCAAACTTCTCGAACTCGCGAGGTTTGGTTTTACCCTACAACGTTTTTGCCTGCAGACAACAGCGATACATGCAACAGAGCTACAAGGCAAGTAAGACACGCATCTCGTATCTCCCCGGACCCACCCTTCCCCACCTGCCATCTCCAATTGCATCTAATTGGGGCAGGGACAGAAGCCCTGTCATGCCCGGCGAGAGGGGGAGAAGAGATGGCAAGAAGAGCGAGCCCTGTCTCGCTCCATGCCTCTCGCTTCTCCTGCGCCCTACCTGCCATCCCCCTCGACAAAGAGATGGTGGGAAAGGGCAGCAGCCAGGCTGCTGTTACCATTGGGGTGTGTGGAGCCGTCTTACCTGCCTTGCAGCTCCGTCGCGTGTCTCGCCATTGTCTGCAGGCAAACACGTAAGGTAAAAAAACCCTAGCAAGTTCAATCAAACTTCTCGAACTCACGAGAAGTTTGGTTTTATCCTACGTGTTTGCCTGCATACAATAGCAAGACACATGACAGAGCTGCAAGGCAAGTAAGACGCGCATCTCGCATCTCCCCGGCCCCTGGTGGGGGGGGAGAAGAGACGGCAAGACACATCTTGCTTCTCCCCCACCCCACGTCACTCCCTCAAAGAGCCGGGTGCTGTGGAAAAGGGAGCCGGGTGGACACATGCATTGGGCATCTGGGGCTGCCGGGAGTTGCCCGGCAGAGAGGTGGGAGCAGGGCGAGAGTTTGCAGGCGAGAGGGTTGGATGGATGGATGGGAGTTGGGCAAGTGCCCAGCTAACAGCTGATGAGTGGCTGTGTTGCGGTGCCACAGCAGCGCAACACAGCAGAAGCCATGAGGTGGCCACACTCGCTGTCTCCTGCACCCCCAAAATAAGGGCCAAATCCTTATTTCAGGGTTCAAAAAAGATAAGACAGGGTCTTATTTTTGGGGAAACACAGTAGTCATGGCGACGCAGGTACAACCACCAGCCATGTCTACCCAGCCACGTCCACCTGGCCAGTGTGAGTCATCATAGACCCCTGTCACTGTGTAATAGTGAAGCACAAGCAAGCATAAGGTGGCAACTGACAGGGTGGTTGGGCTTCAGCTTCAAAAGATGGGAGGGAGGAAAGGAGGGAGTGAAAGAAAGAAAAAAAGAAAGAAAAGAAAGGAAAGGAAGGAAGGAAAGAAAAAGAAAGAAGAAAAAGAAAGAAAGAAAGAAAGAAAGAAAGAAAGAAAGAAAGAAAGAAAGCTTTAATGAGTGCAGTAGGGTGTGGGAACTTAGTCATTAGGTGCTTTACTTAGGTGTCTAAGTAAAAATCATATGACTATGATCACGCTTACAATTTTACTTCAGTTTTTCTCTGCATGGTACTTGAACTGAGGTTCTTTCTCTTTGCTTATTTATCCATACATTTTTGCATGGGATAAATAAGCAAACGAAAATAAGAGCAGATTGACACTGTGAAGATCATAAAAGTAAGATAACTGAGTTTTTTTAGGACTCTTGTAACTCCTGACAGCCACTAAACTAGGCAGTTGCTAAGTGAGGACTGCCTGTATTTCAGCTAATAGCATTCTAAATATGAAATCTGATACTTAAGGCTACAGTTTCAAGGTCTGGATTCTGTAAAGCAATTTACATAATTTAGTGGACTATGCTTGCTCATATGTTCAGTTAATAACATGAGTCATTTAGTGTGAAATAATTTAATTTAGCTGTTTCAAAATGGCATACATTAAACAAACAGTGGAATAAAAAAATTTTGACAGAAAAATCAGATGTTAACAACTTAGATGACAAGTCACATTTGAAGACCCAGTTAATGACCATTTCTAATGTGGTGTAAATGTTTTACTATAATTGAGTTATGTGTCAGTATATATTAATAAAGTAAAGGTTCAAAGTTAATTAGAATTTTACACTGTGATGAAAACTGGGCAAATGTTGATTTACATTCACAAAACACTTACCCAGGTAATTAACAAATAGGCACACTGTGATATAATTGATACAGTCATACCTTCTAACATAAATACGAGATTTCTTTTTAAAAACCTTAATAGATTGTATTATGTCATGTATTTAAAAAAGAAAATGAAGAAAGCTGAGTAAAGTTGAGGTGGTAACTATGTTATTGCAGAGAGCACTTTAGATTAAGAAACATTATTTGCTAGAAAAAAGCATCGTATTTGCAACCTTTCAGCTATTTTGATTATTTAGCTCAGTGATAGATGCGCATATGAGAATAGTTTTTCTTAGTGCTTACAATATGTCTTTCAATTCAACAGATAAAACCCTCCATAGGTCTAAATTAGAATATATCCTGTGTAAATTGATCTGTCCCCTTGTTTCAGACCATACCATATTGAATGTAAAAGTCTACAAAGAGTTCTTACTTATTTCATTTAAAAATAAAAGAAGCCACTGTTTGTGATTGTGAAATTCAATAAAAGAAGGTGTGCAATCCTAGAGATTTTTGCTTGCATTCAGAAGATGCATCTGAAAATGAGAGCGTGGAAAAGAAACAGATAAAAGAAAGACTAGTATACCTGCTGTGTATATCTCCTCATCTTGATTTCTTAAGGATTCAGGAATTAAAGAAGGACAAAGGCATAGAAATAAAAATAAAAAAGCATTTGTTATTGCTATGACCTATGATCTTAGATTTGTAAATGCATGTAAATAAAATATAAATGCATGTAAATAAAACATCATAAATATAGCCACTTAATAAATTAATACACTTTTTCCTTTGAACAAGCAAGAGAGAGAAATTGAAGGAACAAATTCCATACATTTTAAGTATATTTAAATGCAACTGAATACTGATTTTCAGCCAACAAGTTTTTAAAAATAAATTCAATCTTGAATAATCCCTTTTTAAGCTTAATTCAATTTAATTTAATAATCCTATTTAATGCTGCACTGCATTGAGGTTTTAATGCAGAAAAGTCCTCTTTTTCTCCTAACCCTTGACATAATAACCCAATTTTTTCATGGTATGGATTAGTATAGTACATTAGTGGGAAAACTGGTTGAGTTTCTTTGTATCAAATATAAATGGAACGTTAAACTTCTTATGAATTTAAAAAAAAAAAAAAATCAGTGGATGCACTTTATCTGGCTTACTTCTTTTATTTGCTCCAAAAGCAAAAATCAGAATTTTAACCAGTATTCCTAACTTGGAGAAAAAAAACCAACACCTTATAGTAATACATTCATCAAAAAGTCCTATACTGCATAGGACAAGAAAAGCCTACCCAACAGTTTCACAAAACCAAGATCATCTGTTTGGACATATGATGTACAGATGGAACAAATCGAAAGTTGTATGATAAAGTGGATACACAACTTGGAGTACACACAGTACAACAATGAAAGAGTTATGGAAGAAAATTAAGTTTTCTCTAGGCTACAATTTAAGAAAATTCGGTACACAGTAAAATGTTTTACTGATGGCAAATGACTTTGCCAATAATTAAAATACTGTAGATAAATCATGTAACAATAAATGTTAGAAATGCCATAACAAAAAAAAAACATTCTATCATGTATGGTGGTCATATAAAGAAACTCAAACATACTGAAAAGAAATAAAACAAAATATTCTGAACATTGTGAAAATTAAATTTGTGTTGAAATATTTCTATTATGTATAATTCTGGAAAATATAAATGAAAAATACCACAATATATTAAGATATATGTTCACAGCTGCAAGAACAAATTTGGACAACATTTTTCCTGGAAGACTTTGATTTAATCTGCCTGCTGAGGTGGTAGTGATAGAGCCTGTAGTACGGTGGACTAAGCACTGTTATTAACATCTGCTGCTTGCAATTACTGCAAGTTCAAATCTCACCAGGCTCAAGGTTGACTCAGCCTTCCATCCTTTCAAAGGTAGGTGAAATGAGGACCCAGATTGTGGGGCCAATAAGATGACTTTGTATAAATATACAAAAGTATGAAGGCTATTGCTTAACGCATTGTAAGCCGCCCTGAGTCTCCGGAGAAGGGCAGCATATAAATTAAAGCCAAAAAAAAAAAAAAAAGTGACGTGCCTGGGGCTCCAGGCCGTCCCATGCCTCTCGGGCTGTTCTAACAGGCAGCTCCCCGGATTCTGTCCCTACGGGGCGGTTCCGAGCAGAATTACTAGCCACCGACGGGTGCACTGGTTTCCCGGCGTGCTGGCACAACTACCACCGCCACTTCGTTGGTTTTTTTCCTTTTGGCGGTTCCGAAGTCACTGCCCATTTGCTCATGGCAAACTCCGAGGACCAGGCGTGCTTCGCAGAGCTGTGGGGGAGCTTTGGCTTCCGCGCCTGTTTACTTGATCGATCATGAGCTGTGGAGGTGGCATCGGTGCCCTCAAGTTGCGGCTGCCATTTTGCAAGCAGTTACAACACATGCAGCTGCCATTTTGTTGCTGTACCGGCCAAGCGCCTCCATTTTGGGACTATTCAAATCGGAGGGTTTTTTGACTGTTCTGGATTGTCCTGCAGCCCTCCAATTTAGCGAAGCGGCGATTTGGACTCAGGATCGAGTTTGCCTTATTTGCCTGGTAAAGCCTGGAACCTTAGCACTGGGAGAGCGTGTTGTTCTCACGCTGCAGCAGAGGGATTGAAGAGTAGTCTGTGCAGTCAGGTTTGCCTGTCTTGCTCTTGACTTGGGCCCATTGCAGCGAGGCCAACAGTATCTGTGAAGTGGTGGTAACTTTGGGGGGTGCCTTAGTCCCACTTCATCATCAGACTTCTCCTGATAATTTGATTGACTGCTATATTTGGTTCCAGCTTCCCAATATACCAACTGCTCTTAAGCCATATATCTGTTCTTGGCCATGGCTTACTCCTCACTTTCTTTAGATATGGAGGATGAATTTAGCCCCCCCCCCGGGTCAAAAAATGACAACCAGCCCCTCAGGGGTCCAAAGGTCGGTCTAGGAGTAAGCCTAGTAAGGCTCAGCCCGCTCAGTCCCAAAGGTCTGCAACTGTGGACAAGGATGCTCAAAGGCGTCATAAGGCCTTGGAAAGGCAGTTTGACATTGTCCACCGTAAGACCTTGACTGAGACTTCTACTGTTTCGGCTGCGGACCCAGCCCCCTCTGATCAGCCTGATTTGGGGAGAGCTTATCACCATGAGTTCCCAGCGATGCCGGCTGGGGGGAGGGTCTGAGTACCCATAGTCCTTCTACCTTGGGCCTTTCAAGGGGGGTTTCACTGTCCCTGCCTGATGTTTCAGCCTCTCAGTGGGTCATGCCACCATCTGTTCTCCCGCGGCCGCTGGAGGCTATGTTCACTCCCACAGCTGCGGGTCTCCGCAGGGAGGAGGAACATCTCCCTAGCCATGACTTTAATATTCAAGCTGTGCTTTCTGAGGCACTCTCTAAGATTTTGGTGGCTGGTATACAACAAGGGGCTCCTTGTTCAGGTCAGATAGCTAACCCTCAGCCCCAGTTGGCATTCGGCCAGCAGGCCAAATTCCCCTGCTCATAGACATTCTGTTTCTCCTGAAGAGTCAGTGCAAGGGGAGGAGGATCCAGAGGATATTGAGTTCTCAGAGGATGAGGGCTTGTTGCCGGATAAACCGGCATTTACGGGGCTGTTCTGTCCCTCACTATTTAAATCATTGTTGCACAAGGCGAAGGTGACTACCAACATGGGGATGCCTGGACCTTCTTCTGCTCCGCCCCTGGGGTCTGCTGGTCCTCATGATGTCTTGTTCAAATCGTCCACTCTGGACAAAGACTGTGTTCCTTGTCCACAGTTGTTTGCTGAGGTAGTCCAGACTCCATGGAGTCAACTGGGGTCTTTGACCGCTCCCAGTGGCCACAATAAGAAGTTATACTGCTCGGCCCCTGAACTGGATGAATTGCTGGCCCTACCATCTGTAGATAATCCGGTGGCATCTCTTTCTTCCTCTTCTGTCATCTCTACTGACATTGTGGATGGTCTGCAAGCGGAGGACAGGAAGGCCGGGCTTTCCTTCAGAAAGGCACACCAGGCGGCGGCTTGGGCCATTAGGGCCGCCACATCTACCTTTTTTTTCAACAGAGCTTCCCTTATCTGGCTACGCCAGTTACAGGAACGTTTACCACTTGATGTGATTAAGCTCCACCAGGACATTCATAAACTGGTGGCTGCCACAGAGTATTCTGCAAACGCTTCCTTAGGTGCTGCTAAATTTGTGTCCCGCGCTCTTGCCTCTATGGTGACTTTGCGCAGACTCTTCTGGCTCCATAACTGGCGAGCGGATTTAAAGGCAAAGTGGAAGTTAGCCTCAGTCCCTTATAAGGCTCCCCAGTTGTTTGGTGCTACACTTGAACCAATCTTGGTGGAAGATAAGGACAAGCGAAAAGTCCTCCTCTCGTCTTATAGGAGACCGGACAGGCGATATACTCCATATTCCCAGCAGCAGCCCTTTCGGCCTTTCTCCAGGCCCAGTGGGTCCTATAGCCAACGCTCTTATACCCAAGAATTTCGACCGGCCTTCCGACAGGCAGTCATTCAGAGATCGGGGACCAAGCTTCAGCAAAGCAGCCCTTTTGTGGAACCAGCTACAGGTCCTTTCGATGAGGCAAGTGACTCCCTGTCTCTGCTTCCCATTGGTGGTCGACTCTAGCACTTTCACCATCAATGGGAGGTGTCGAAGTCTGACGCTTGGGTTTTGCGCACAGTAACACACGGCCTGACATTGGAATTTCACTCCAGCCCTCCCAACCAATTTGTCCAGTTCCGGGTCTTCCTGCGAAGTAACAACTGATGGAGGCCGAGATTTGGCACCTGTTGGACATAAAAGCAATTGAACTGGTGCCCAAGGATCAGGAGGGAACCGGCTTTTATTCAACCTTGTTCCATGTGCCCAAGAACTCGGGGGGCTGGAGGGGGATCCTGAACCTCAAGTGCCTAAACCTGTTCATTCGTTATCGCAGGTTCAAGATGCACTCCCTGAGATCGATCCTGGGCTGTGTACGGAAGGGGGACCTACTACAGTCCATGGATCTCAGGGAGGTGTACTTGAACGTCCCCATTCATCCCGAGCACAGCAGATTTCTTTGCTTCGAGTATGCCAACAACCACTTTCAATATTGTGCCATGCCGTTCGGGCTCTCATCGGCCCCAAGGATGTTTACCAAATTGGTGGCAGTGGTGGCGGCATCAATCACGATGATCCCGGTATGCATTCTTTGTTACCTTGACGATATCCTGGTACTCTCGTCCTCCCCGGCTCAAGCTGCCCAGGATATCGCTCTGGTGATCAGTATCTCTCAAAGGCACGGTTTCACCATCAACCTACCAAAAAGTCATCTCACGCCCACCACCCGTATTCTTCATCTGGGAGCAGAAATCGACTCAGTATTGGGGCAGGTCTTCCTGTCTCCCGAGAGGCTGACCAATATCAGGGAGATGTTGCAGCAGGTGCAATCCCAGAGGTCCATACCCATATTGCTACTGTCCCAATTACTGGGAAAGATGGTCTCCTGCTTTGCGATCGTGCCCTGGGCTCGCCAGCACTCTCGCCCCCTGCAGTGGTTTTTACTGCCATTCCAGAGGTCGGAAGGCAGCAATTCTCGAACCAGGGTGGTTCTGCCAGCCCGGGTTCATCTATCCCTCGTGTGGTGGGGGTGGTCAGCGATTCTGAAAGGCTGCATGTTTTTGGATCCCGATTGTCTCATGTTGACTTCGGATGTGAGCCTCCAGGGCTGGGGAGCCCATCTCCTGGATCAGGTGGCTCAGGGCCTATGGTCCTCAGAGGAACGGACGAACAGCATCCACTGGCTGGAGCTGAGGGCTGTTTGTCTGGCTCTCCATCATTTTCAGGACACTGTAGAAGGGCGGCATGTACTAGTCCTCACGGACAACATGACAACAAAAGCACATGTCAACCGGGAAGGGGGCACTCGATCCAAGCCCCTAATGGCTGAGGCGGAGAAGCTGATGAGCTGGACGGAACGACACACTCTGTCCATCAAGGCGGATCACATTTCCGGTCAATCCAACATCCGGGCGGATTGGCTCAGCATGTAGACCGGTGGAATGGCAACTTCATCCTCGCCTATTTCTGCAACTGTCACAGAGGTTCAGCAGGCCTCTGGTCAACCTCTTGGCAAGTCCGCAAAACGTCCAGCTTCCTCACTTCTACTCTCTCTTTCCAAGCCCTACAGCAGAAGGATGCAACGCTCTTTGATGTCCGTGGCCACCTGGCCTACTATATGCCTTTCCTCTCATCCTGAGAGTCATTCGGCAGCTACTGTCCAAACAGGCGGAACTCCTGCTGGTTGCTCCCCTTTGGCCTCGTTGTCCTTGGTACACTAACTTAGTGGACCTGTCCATATCCCCGCACTGGACAATTCCTCAGCACAAGATCTCTCTTAGCCAGGGAGTCATCCTCCACCCAGAGCCCCACTGGCTCCGGTTGACCATCTGGCACTTGAGAGGGTCATCTCTCGGAGAATGTGATCAAAACCATCCAGGCGTCCAGGCGCCGGTCTATGGCATGTATGAGGCATCTTGTCGCTGGTGCTCGAGGCAACATGTAGACCCGACTACAGCTTCCTTTCCTGAGGTTCTAGACTTCTTATAGGCCTGTCTGGACACAGGTCTAGCCCCTGCTACTTTGCAGAGACAGGTAGCGGCTTTGTCCACTGTGCTAACCTGTCCGCCTTACAATTCGCTTTCTCAACATCCACGCATTAGGGGATTTCTTCAAGGAGTGATGAATCTCTGCCCGCCGGTGGTGCACCGCTATCCTTCATGGGAGCTGCCATTGGTCCTTTGCGCCCTCACATCGGCTCCATTCAAGCCTCTGGGATCTGCAACCGTGAAATTTCTGACTCTCAAAGTTGCATTTCTCCGGGCAATTACATCGGCCAGGAGAATTTTGGAGCTTGCGGCCTTGTCAGTTCGCAAAGATCTTTCATGCCGACCGTGTGGTCCTGAGGCTGGACCCTTCCTTTCTGCCCAAAGTGGAAATTCGCTTTTCCACAGGTCTCAGGAGCTCATCCTACCTGACTTTTGTCTGGCCCCTCACCATCCGCTGGAAAAACAATGGCACACCTTAGATGTGCGCAGGGCCCTCAGATGGTACATCAAAAGGACTGCTTCGTTTCGTAGAACAGAAGCTCTTTTCGTGTCATTTCACCCATCATCCATGGGCAAGAAGGTCTCATTATCCACGGTGGGGAGATGGCTTAAGGCTTGCATTGCCAAGGGGTACGAACTCAAAGCCTGACCTTTGCTAGGCAGGATTCTCCTGCATTCAATACGCAGCGCTGCCACTACAGCGACTTGGGCTACTCAAGCTTCCATCACTGACATTTGTAGGGCGGCCACTTGGTCATCGATTTCGCCCTTTATTCATCATTACAAACTTGACACCTATGCCTCGGCTGAAGCTTCCTTTGGGAGAAGGGTATTGCAGAGTGTTCATTCCACCCAGGACCCAGGGAGCAGTCAGCCTCCCTACCTGGATCCTTGAGCTTGGGTATATCCCATCCATGGATTGCAGGAGCAGCGCATTGGAAAACAGACGTTGTCTTACCTGAACGTCCCTTTTCTGGATGCTGCGACTGCAATCCATACCCTCCCTTTCAGCTTCCTGCTGGGGGTCTGGGTGGCTGGCTCTTGTTGTTGTGCCTCTGCTTCAATATTTCTTTCTAGACCATTGGTGGACTGCGCCTTTGTGATAAAAGACTGACGGTTGGAGGACTAAGGAGGCGTGGTCAAAGGAACAAAGAAAAAAATCTACACTCAGTCTCTAGCAAGGAATGTGAAATAACCCATCCATGGATTGTAGCCGCAGCGTCCAGAAATGGGACGTTCAGGTAAGACAACGTCCATTCTAGGAAAAGTGTTATTTTCCTAGAGAAAAATGTATTAAAAATAATAGATGACATAATTTAAACAGAAATTACCAATATTTTAATATAATGTACAAATATTTAGGTTGGCAAAACAAATGGAAGGGAAGCACCACTGGGAAAAAAACCTTTTAAGATTTTTTTTTTTTTTTACTTTATAGCTGTTATTCTTTTCTATGCTTTAGCTTTCTAAAAAAATCTGTCAAAATCTCAAAAGGGAAAAAAAGAACAAGAACAAATGGATAGCCTACTAATCTAAGTATTAGAACCATCCAAGTTTACTTCATGAAAAGGAGAAACATCTTCAAAGCGAAGAGAAAATGTCAAAATTCAAACAATCTTTCCCTATTGGTAAGTTTGAAATCAGGCCAGGGAAGAATAAATATTTTTATTAAATAGAAAATGGAAAGATACATTTTCCTGTAATGTCCTTCCTCATAATTAGACAGGAGCATCTGAAGCTGTGAAACTTTTTTGTTTTCTTAAAAAAGGGGAAAAAAATGCCACAGGAGCTCATTTAACAAAAGAAAGGGGATCATCACAAGATGAGCAAGAAACTGGCATTTTGTATCTTCAGCCTCATCTCTCATTTCCACTATCTTTTAGGGTGATGAGGAATCTGTTTAGAGATTCTTTGTTCCTTAAGGAGAGAAGTTGCTAGCCTATAGGGATATCCTGGAAAGTCTGTTGCAGTATACCAAAAAATAAAAGTTTTCCCCAGTGGTGAAATCCAAATTTTTTTACTACTGGTTTTGTGGGCATGGCTTGGTGGTTATGGCAGGGAAAAGATACTGCAAAATCTCCATTCCCACCCCTCCAGGGGAAGGATAGTGCAAAATCTTCATTCCCACCCCACTCTGGGGCCAGCCAGAGGTGGTATTTGCCGGTTCTCCGAACTACTCAAAATTTCCACTACCAGTTCTCCAGAACCTGTCAGAACCTGCTGGATTTCACCCCTAGTTTTCCCTCCCAGTGATCAGGGAGCTCTTCTAAAAACTCCAAGTAATTTGCTGGACTACCAACATATCAAAAGCTTTCTGAAGAAAATAGGAAAGTAGACCAGCTAAGAGTAGATGTTGGAAGAACCCTGTGATCCTTCTAGAGAAATTAGAAGGAACAATCAAATTTTGAATAACTTCATCTATTTTATATAAACTGTAGAACCCCTTCAATTTTCAAGTACGAATGCCCATTCATTGTAATGATTTTCTTGTTTAAAAGAGTATGCCTTCAGAATGTACTTTTAGACTATTTCTTTTACAAGTACATAAATTTTAAACTTAGTGGAAGACTTTCCTTACTTATGAATTATTTATTAGTTTATTGGAAAGAGTGCAGTATGATTAACATGTTGCCATAAAATTCTTGATCATAATTGATGGAATGTGGTTGTGGGAATGTTTATTCCAAAGGTAGAGGTTGAGAAAGTAAATATATCCTTGTAATCAATCACTATTTTAATAAAATATC